>NW_018736554.1:0-42402 GCF_002204515.2 Aedes aegypti
ATTAACGTTCAAAATCTCCCCTAATTTCGTTACATGTCTCATTTTCCGTACTTTTAAAGTGCACCCCAATATAGAAAACAAAGACGTAGTCCTACGTCAAAAGCTTGCATGGCCTTCGGTCAATGCCGGCGAACCTTTGGTAAAACTTGGGGCCTCAAACCCAAATATATCAAATGGATTTACACAACAGTTTTTCGACCAATATTGGCATATGGATGTCTTGTGTGGTGGCAAAAGGGCGAAGTGAGAACAATCCAATCAAAATTGGGCCATCTCCAAAGGATGTGCTTGATGGCGATGTCTGATGCGTTCTCTACAACTCCCACAGCAGTGCTTGAGGCCATTTTTGACGTTGCGCCACTACACATACACAGCTAAAAAAATGTTTGTAAAATTAAGTTTATTTTGATGCACATATTTGGAGCATCAAAATAAACCTAAATTTCAACGACCAATCCATTATTCTTAAATCGATTCACTTTAGTAATTTACACGATCATGTAATATTCAACCAGTTTGATTGAAAATTGAATGTATATTCATTTAAGTTTACATGATGCTGTAAAAATACACGAATTTTATTTATTTTACAACTAGATTCAGTTTACATCACATTTAAAAATTAAAATAATTTTTTTCTGTGTATATCTTAAACAAGAAGCACTTTCTTGCTCTTACCGTTTATGGGTACTGGATCTACTGGAGAAAAATCAGTGAATCGTAGATCTACACACACTTCGTTGTTTTCCACTTTTGGTGAATTGGACAAAATTGTCCTTCATCCAAGTGATCTCACAATTGCCTTGTAACTTCCTTACAGGACATTTACCACAATTCCCTTGACGGAAGAGTGGACGTCTGGCTATTTGGAAAGAAGTATATCAAACAATATAGTATGTACACTGATGGCACCCTTCTTGAAGGTAGAGCTGGTGCAGGAGTATATCTCGTGAGCTTAAGGCTGAATCAGTTTTACTCACTTGGTAGAAACTGCACGTTTTTCAGGCGGAAAATATTTGCTTCTTATGTGTGGAGTGCAATCAGCACTTCAACAGCGCGTAATGGGTAAGTCATATACTTCTGTTCAGTAGTCAGGGCTGCTATAAAAGCTCTCGCTTCGGCCACTCAAGGTCGAAGCTTGTTATCGCATTGTCGAACTCAAATTGAGGAACTGAATTTCAGTCAACTCTGTAAACCTTGTATGGGTATATGGCCATTCTTCCATCGCTGGAATGAATTGGCTGTTGAGCTAGCTCGCGATGGAGCATCGCATGACTTCATTGGCCCTGAGCCGGCTATTTCAATTTCGAAGTGCTGGGTGAAGCTTAAGATAATCTCTTGGGCGGCAACTCAGCACAAGCAATATTGGAGTCATGACGTCAAACAAAATTGTACATTACTGAGCCATCTCCATAGGGTGGCGAAGTATTAATAAATCTGTCAAGGCAGAATTGCAGTCTCTTGGTCAGAGCATTGACAGGCCTCTGCCGACTCAACTATCACATGGCAAATATTCAACGTGCTGACTCATTTGTGTGTGATAGTTGTGACTCCGATTATGGACCTTCGTATCACCTGATATGTAACTGTCCAGTTTTTTCGCAAATGCGATTCCAATTACTTGGTAAACACTTATTAAGTGAAACTGAATTCAGAAGCCTGAATCTTCAGGACATTCTGTTATTCTTAACCCGCTGTGGTGATGAGCTATAAGCCTCTTTACGCTCATGCGTTTTACAGTGCCCTTTTTAGGGCGCTGTTTGAACCCATTGTGGTATGGAGCTACATGCTCTCATTTCGCTTATGCGATCTTCCCTCTTCAAGGGACTCCACTCCTATTTCCTCCCATCTTTCCCTTCCCTTTCCTCTCCCATCGGGTAGATGATGAAATAGGCTCAAATATGGCGATGGCACAAATTTCCCACTGGTGAGGAACGTGCCTTTGGAGCCGGCCTTCTGATACCTGATATGCAGTGTTATCATTTTTTCATATGTTTTTTAAGCTGGCAGTACTGATTTAGTCAAAACAAAGTAAGTTCAATATCTAAAATGTGGTGTTAGATAACTCATTTGGATACTCAAAGAAGGTAGACCTTCCTTCTTTTTCTGGCGTTACGTCCCACTGGGACAGAGCCTGCTTCTCAGCTTATTTTTTATGAGCACTTCCACAGTTATTAACTGTGCTTACTATGCCAATGACCATTTTTGCATGCGTATATCATGTGGCAGGTACGAAGATACTCTATGCCTGGGGAAGTCGAGAAAATTTCCAACCCGAAAAGATCCTCGACCGGTGGGATTCGAACCCACAACCCTCAGCTTGGTCTTGCTGAATAGCTGCGCGTTTACCGCTACGGCTATCTGGGCCCCCATAGGTAGACCATAGTTTCCCAAACTGTGGGTCACGACTTCCAGCCACTGATTTCAAGTTACGGAATACTCTCTTATTTACTTGAACAAAAGGTCCCAATGATCAATTAGCATTGTATCAGTGGCTACCAAGGTTACTACTAACAATCAAAAATCTTCTATTCAAGGGGGTCTTAAGCTGAAGCTTCCAATGAGTGACAGAAAATTGACCCAAGAGTTATCATTAGAACACTAGCTGTCTAAGTTATGAAATAAACTCAAACATATTAAATTTTATCAATATTTTTCTGAAATTCGGAGATTCAGTCGTTGAACTTCACTTTAAAAGCTAGTAGTTCAGAAAATTTTACTGGGTATTAGCGCTTAATTTACCGATTTTATTTAACTCAAGTTTACGAGTTAGAATATTGCTGACAGCTAGCCAACAAATTTACATCTCTTGAATTATTAAAATAATTGCTATGTCAAATTTAGAGCTACTTATTTTCATGTACATGTACACATTGAGAGCTGAACATTAACACTTTTTATCGTGATAAATTTTTATTCGTCCTGTTGTTCTTGTTGAAATATTTTTTATCTCTATGTTCATTTATCAATCTTAAAAACTATAAGGGTACAGCCCTATGGGGTTGTACGAACTGGTGACGTAGGACTACGATGTTTTGTGTTATTGGCATGCAAAAATATAAAGCTGCTGCGGGGAGCCATTTAAGAATGGAAACAGTGGATGTCGGACACTTTGATGTTTTGGAGCTTTGAGTCCAAATATTAAAATAGTTGCATACTAACCACTGGTGTGTTACATTCTTTGATAAATAACTTTCCCAATTATATATTCCCTTTCTTTCTTAGTTCGGTATGTCAAAACAAATTACTGAAAATGTTCTCCAACATATATGAAGCTCGTGAACTTGTGATTTAAGATATTCTCTGCGGTAAAAATCTCAATGAGATACGGTTATATTTTAACTGTTTGCTATCTCAACATTTATAATTTCTAATTACGTATTTGTAACATTTAGGGTACGATATTGTGCAGCAGTTTTGGGTTTATAATTTATTTGCTAGGGAAATATATTTATTCGTCAACTCTTTAACATATTGGTGGCCCTGAAAAGGGCCGTTTGTTTAGGTCAAAACTGCAACACCGATAGAATTAATCCATCGACTATGATATTCAACAGGGAATATTATTCCAAACAAGTTCAAGGGTCGATTTTCGTGTGGGCTATAATCAGTGATGATCAACAAGGCAGAGTCGATGAGGGCCAGACAGATCACTGACTGACGAAATCCAAACTCTGTCGGATCTGTGGATGCGTCACGCAAACGCAACGCAGGTAATCAGTGCTTGTTGGTGTCAGAACAAGGCAGAGCTCCACCGGAGGAAGGCCGGTGCCCTCAACCGGCAGAGATGCCCCGACTGCGAGAATAAGAAGACAATCCATTACGGATATCATCGGTTGGCGAAGGTTTCGCGGTTGGTTCTGGAAGAAATGGAAGAAATGTTTTAGGCATTTTGTGTGACTCTATCAATGATCTTATTACCAGAAGATTGAACCGGAACCAGTATCTGCCAAATCTCACTTCCTCTTCCACACTGCTTGGATGGAACGGATGTGACGAAGGCAAGGAGCGTATGATCGGCTAGTTTGAATACGCGGCTATTTAAGGGTTGAAGAACCCTTGTGCGGAATCCAAACTCTATCGGATCTGTGGATGCGTCACGCCAAACGCAACGCAGGTAATCAGTGCTTGTTGTTGGTGTCAGAACAAGGCAGAGCTCCACGGAGGAAGGCCGGTGCCCTCAACCGGCAGAGATGCCCCGACTGCGAGAATAAGAAGACAATCCATTACGGATATCATCGATTGGCGAAGGTTTCGCGGTTGGTTTCTGGAAGAAATGAAAGCAATGTTTTAGGCATTTTGTGTGAACTCTATCAATGAATCTTATTACCAGAAGATTGAACCGGAACCAGTAAATCTGCCAAATCTCACTTCCTCTTCTACACTGCTTGGATGGAACGGATGTGACGAAGGCAAGGAGCGTATGATCGGCTAGTTTGAATACGCGGCTATTTAAGGGTTTGAAGAACCCTTGTGCGGAATCCAAACTCTGTCGGATCTGTGGATGCGTCACGCAAACGCAACGCAGGTAATCAGTGCTTGTTGTTGGTGTCAGAACAAGGCAGAGCTCCACCGGAGGAAGGCCGGTGCCCTCAACCGGCAGAGATGCCCCGACTGCGAGAATAAGAAGACAAATCCATTACGGATATCATCGATTGGCGAAGGTTTCGCGGTTGGTTCTGGAAGAAATGGAAGCAATGTTTTAGGCATTTTGTGCGAACTCTATCAATGAATCTTATTACCAGAAGATTGAACCGGAACCAGTAATCTGCCAAATCTCACTTCCTCTCCACACTGCTTGGATGGAAACGGATGTGACGAAGGCAAGGAGCGTATGATCGGCTAGTTTGAATACGCGGCTATTTAAGGGTTGAAGAACCCTTGTGCGGAATCCAAACCCTGTCGGATCTGTGATGCGTCACGCAAACGCAACGCAGGTAATCAGTGCTTGTTGTTGGTGTCAGAAACAAGGCAGAGCTCCACCGGAGGAAGGCCGGTGCCCTCAACCGGCAGAGATGCCCCGACTGCGAGAATAAGAAGACAATCCATTACGGATATCATCGATTGGCGAAGGTTTCGCGGTTGGTTCTGGAAGAAATGGAAGCAATGTTTTAGGCATTTTGTGCGAACTCTATCAATGAATCTTATTACCAGAAGATTGAACCGGAACCAGTAATCTGCCAAATCTCACTTCCTCTTCCACACTGCTTGGATGGAACGGATGTGACGAAGGCAAGGAGCGTATGATCGGCTAGTTTGAATACGCGGCTATTTAAGGGTTGAAGAACCCTTGTGCGGAATCCAAACTCTGTCGGATCTGTGGATGCGTCACGCAAACGCAACGCAGGTAATCAGTGCTTGTTGTTGGTGTCAGAACAAGGCAGAGCTCCACCGGAGGAAGGCCGGTGCCCTCAACGGCAGAGATGCCCCGACTGCGAGAATAAGAAGACAATCCATTACGGATATCATCGATTGGCGAAGGTTTCGCGATTGGTTCTGGAAGAAATGGAAAGAAATGTTTTAGGCATTTTGTGTGAACTCTATCAATGAATCTTATTACCAGAAGATTGAACCGGAACCAGTAATCTGCCAAATCTCCACTTCCTCTTCCACACTGCTTGGATGGAACGGATGTGACGAAGACAAGGAGCGTATGATCGGCTAGTTTTGAATACGCGGCTATTTAAGGGATGAAGATCCCTTGTGCGGAATCCAAACTCTGTCGAATCTGTGGATGCGTCACGCAAACGCAACGCAGGTAATCAGTGCTTGTTGTTGGTGTCAGAACAAGGCAGAGCTCCACCGGAGGAAGGCCGGTGCCCTCAACCGGCAGAGATGCCCCGACTGCGAGAATAAGAAGACAATCCATTACGGATATCATCGATTGGCGAAGGTTTCGCGGTTGGTTCTGGAAGAAATGGAAGAAATGTTTTAGGCATTTTTGTGTGAACTCTATCAATGAATCTTATTACCAGAAGATTGAACCGGAACCAGTAATCTGCCAAATCTCACTTCTTCTTCCACACTGGCTTGGATGGAACGGATGTGACGAAGGCAAGGAGCGTATGATCGGCTAGTTTGAATACGCGGCTATTTAAGGGTTGAAGAACCCTTGTGCGGAATCCAAACTCTGTCGAATCTGTGGATGCGTCACGCAAACGCAACGCAGGTAATCAGTGCTTGTTGGTGTCAGAACAAGGCAGAGCTCCACCGGAGGAAGGCCGGTGCCCTCAACCCGCAGAGATGCCCGACTGCGAGAATAAGAAGGACAATCCATTACGGATATCATCGATTGGCGAAGGTTTCGCGGTTGGTTCTGGAAGAAATGGAAGAAATGTTTTAGGCATTTTGTGTGAACTCTATCAATGAATCTTATTACCAGAAGATTGAACCGGAACCAGTAATCTGCCCAAATCTCACTTCCTCTTCCCAACTGCTTGGATGGAACGGATGTGACGAAGGCAAGGAGCGTATGATCGGCTAGTTTGAATACGCGGCTATTTAAGGGTTGAAGAACCCTTGTGCGGAATCCAAACTCTGTCGGATCTGTGGATGCGTCACGCAAACGCAACGCAGGTAATCAGTGCTTGTTGTTGGTGTCAGAACAAGGCAGAGCTCCACCGGAGGAAGGCCGGTGCCCTCAACCGGCAGAGATGCCCCGACTGCGAGAATAAGAAGACCAATCCATTACGGATATCATCGATTGGCGAAGGTTTCGCGGTTGGTTCTGGAAGAAATGGAAGCAATGTTTTAGGCATTTTGTGCGAACTCTATCAATGAATCTTATTACCAGAAGATTGAACCGGAACCAGTAATCTGCCAAATCTCACTTCCTCTTCCACACTGCTTGGATGGAACGGTATGTGACGAAGGCAAGGGAGCGTATGATCGGCTAGTTTGAATACGCGGCTATTTAAGGGTTGAAGAACCCTTGTGCGGAATCCAAACCCCTGTCGGATCTGTGGATGCGTCACGCAAACGCAACGCAGGTAATCAGTGCTTGTTGTTGGTGTCAGAACAAGGCAAGAGCTCCACCGGAGGAAGGCCGGTGCCCTCAATCGGGCAGAGATGCCCCGACTGCGAGAATAAGAAGACCAATCCATTACGGATATCATCGATTGGCGAAGGTTTCGCGATTGGTCTGGAAGAAATGGAAGAAATGTTTTAGGCATTTTGTGTGAACTCTATCAATGAATCTTATTACCAGAAGATTGAACCGGAACCAGTTAATCTGCCAAATCTCACTTCCTCTTCCACACTGCTTGATGGAACGGATGTGACGAAGACAAGGAGCGTATGAATCGGCTAGTTTGAATACGCGGCTATTTAAGGGATGAAGATCCCTTGTGCGGAATCCAAACTCTGTCGAATCTGTGGATGCGGTCACGCAAACGCAACGCAGGTAATCAGTGCTTGTTGTTGGTGTCAGAACAAGGCAGAGCTCCACCGGAGGAAGGCCGGTGGCCCTCAACCGGCAGAGATGCCCCGACTGCGAGAATAAGAAGACAATCCATTACGGATATCATCGATTGGCGAAGGTTTCGCGGTTGGTTCTGGAAGAAATGGAAGAAATGTTTTAGGCATTTTGTGTGAACTCTATCAATGAATCTTATTACCAGAAGATTGAACCGGAACCAGTAATCTGCCAAATCTCACTTCTTCTTCCACACTGCTTGGATGGAACGGATGTGACGAAGGCAAGGAGCGTATGATCGGCTAGTTTGAATACGCGGCTATTTAAGGGTTGAAGAACCCTTGTGCGGAATCCAAACTCTGTTGGATCTGTGGATGCGTCACGCAAACGCAACGCAGGTAATCAGTGCTTGTTGGTGTCAGAACAAGGCAGAGCTCCACCGGAGGAAGGCCGGTGCCCTCAACCGGCAGAGATGCCCCGACTGCGAGAATAAGAAGACAATCCATTACGGATATCATCGATTGGCGAAGGTTTCGCGGTTGGTTCTGGAAGAAATGGAAGAAATGTTTTAGGCATTTTGTGTGAACTCTATCAATGAATCTTATTACCAGAAGATTGAACCGGAACCAGTAATCTGCCAAATCTCACTTCCTCTTCCACACTGCTTGGATGGAACGGATGTGACGAAGGCAAGGAGCGTATGATCGGCTAGTTTGAATACGCGGCTATTTAAGGGTTGAAGAACCCTTGTGCGGAATCCAAACTCTGTCGGATCTGTGGATGCGTCACGCAAACGCAACGCAGGTAATCAGTGCTTGTTGTTGGTGTCAGAACAAGGCAGAGCTCCACCGGAGGAAGGCCGGTGCCCTCAACCGGCAGAGATGCCCCGACTGCGAGAATAAGAAGACAATCCATTACGGATATCATCGATTGGCGAAGGTTTCGCGGTTGGTTCTGGAAGAAATGGAAGCAATGTTTTAGGCATTTTGTGCGAACTCTATCAATGAATCTTATTACCAGAAGATTGAACCGGAACCAGTAATCTGCCAAATCTCACTTCCTCTTCCACACTGCTTGGATGGAACGGATGTGACGAAGGCAAGGAGCGTATGATCGGCTAGTTTGAATACGCGGCTATTTAAGGTTGAAGAACCCTTGTGCGGAATCCAAACCCTGTCGGATCTGTGGATGCGTCACGCAAACGCAACGCAGGTAATCAGTGCTTGTTGTTGGTGTCAGAACAAGGCAGAGCTCCACCGGAGGAAGGCCGGTGCCCTCAATCGGGCAGAGATGCCCCGACTGCGAGAATAAGAAGACATCCATTACGGATATCATCGATTGGCGAAGGTTTCGCGATTGGTTCTGGAAGAAATGGAAGAAATGTTTTAGGCATTTTGTGTGAACTCTATCAATGAATCTTATTACCAGAAGATTGAACCGGAACCAGTAATCTGCCAAATCTCACTTCCTCTTCCACACTGCTTGGATGGAACGGATGTGACGAAGACAAGGAGCGTATGATCGGCTAGTTTTGAATACGCGGCTATTTAAGGGATGAAGATCCCTTGTGCGGAATCCAAACTCTGTCGAATCTGTGGATGCGTCACGCAAACGCAACGCAGGTAATCAGTGCTTGTTGTTGGTGTCAGAACAAGGCAGAGCTTCCACCGGAGGAAGGCCGGTGCCCTCAACCGGTAGAGATGCCCCGACTGCGAGAATAAGAAGACAATCCATTACGGATATCATCGATTGGCGAAGGTTTCGCCGGTTGGTTCTGGAAGAAATGGAAGAAATGTTTTAGGCATTTTGTGTGAACTCTATCAATGAATCTTATTACCAGAAGATTGAACCGGAACCAGTAATCTGCCAAATCTCACTTCCTCTTTCCACACTGCTTGGATGGAACGGATGTGACGAAGGCAAGGAGCGTATGATCGGCTAGTTTGAAATACGCGGCTATTTAAGGGTTGAAGATCCCTTGTGCGGAATCAAAACTCTGTCGGATCTGTGGATGCGTCACGCAAACGCAACGCAGGTAATCAGTGCTTTTGTTGGTGTCAAGAACAAGGCAGAGCTCCACCGGAGGAAGGCCGGGTGCCCTCAACCGGCAGAGATGCCCCCGACTGGCGAGAATAAGAAGACAATCCATTACGGATATCATCGATTGGCGAAGGTTTCACGGTTGGTTCTGGAAGAAATGGAAGCAATGTTTTAGGCATTTTGTGTGAACTCTATCAATGAATCTTATTACCAGAAGAATGAACCGGAACCAGTAATCTGCCAAATCTCACTTTCCTCTTCCACACTGGCTTGGATGGAACGGATGTGACGAGGCAAGGAGCGTATGATCGGCAAGTTTGAATACTCGGCTATTTAAGGGTTGAAGATCCCTTGTGCGGAATCCAAACTCTGTCGGATCTTGGTTAAAAGCAAATGAACAACTTGACATCGTTGAACTAGCATGAGCGATCACAGCTTAGATAAGATGGAGATCACTATCTTATGGCAGGGAGCAAGCTAAATAGTGGGCGATGGTATGAGAAATAGGTGATGTATCTCTTTGTTGGCAGTTCGGGGGTTTTGACGTAGGACTACGTCTTTGTTTTCTATATTGGGGTGCACTTTAAAAGTACGGAAAATGAGACATGTAACGAAATTAGGGGAGATTTTGAACGTTAATAACTCAGTTGTTTATGAACCAATTATTACGATTTTAGTATCATTCGATCAGAAATGTATCTACGCATCGTTAGTATTATATCCGATAAGTGAATTTTGTTGTTTAACTATTGAAAATTTGATAAATGTTGACCCCTTTCTTATCCAACCAATCACGTTCGAGCAATTTTCGACGGTGTCGCTTCCCACTATAAAAGCAAATGGATCCCTGCTTCTTCCCCCAGTCTTCTTTTTGCGTCGGACTGTGAACACGGTCGAGCGAAGTCATTCTCGCTTTGCTTTGCACCCGCGTCACAGTCCAATTTGTGTCGTCGGAAGAGGAAGACGCAAGATTGATTTGCGGCGGCGATGACGATGGCTTGGGCGCTTCTCCGAGCGGCAAACTACTGCTGCGCGGAGAAGCGTCCAAGCCATCGTCGTCGCCGCCGCAAATTTATCCGCGCTCCAGATTTCGACCCGTGATTAATTCAGCATCGGCGGTCAAGAAGCAAGCCCGATAGGAACCAGATACCAGAAGCCCCCAGAATTGCTGATCCGAGGAGCTGCTGCTAATCGAGCGTCGGAAGCGCTCGAGTTTCCAGATTTCGACACGTGCCGCGTGGATCCACTACCCGTTGCTGTTTGCGTTGAGGATTTTCCCGTTTGACCATGGCGATCAAGTGATAACTTCCCGCAGTGCTTATTCATTCTGCAATCGGACCTTGTCAGGACCATCAAATTTGTGGTAAAGAGTTGAAGGAATAATATTTCCGACCTTATTAGATCTTATATTTCTCATCAATCTCGCAGCTTCATACAAAATTTAATTTGTTATGAATAATTGACTAGTCGTGGACGCTGCTGCAGTGCCGTCGGGGTGAGTGCTCAAAATTTCACTTTAAAAGTACGGAGAATGAGACATGTTAACGAAATTAGGGGAGATTTTGAACGTTGTTTATGAACCAATTATTACGATTTTAGTATCATTCGATCAGAAATATATGTACGCATCGTAAGTAATATATCCGATAAGTGAATTTTGTTGTTTTAACTATTGAAAATTTGATAAATGTTGACCTCTTTCTTATCCAACCAATCACGTTCGAGCACTTTTCGACGGTGTCCGCTTCCCACTATAAAAGCAAATGGGTCCCTGCTTCTTCCCTCAGTCTTCTTCTTGCGGTCGGACTGTGAACACGGTCGGGCGAGTCATTCTCGCTTTGCTTTTGCACCCGCGTCACAGTCCAATTTGTGTCGTCAGAAGAGGAAGACGCAAGATTGATTTGCGGCGGCGATGACGATGGCTTGGGCGCTTCTCCGAGCGGCAAACTACTGCTGCTCAGAGAAGCGTCCAAGCCATCGTCATCGCCGCTGCAAATTTATTCCGCGCTCCCAGATTTCGACTCGTGATCGGTGGTCCAGAAGCAAGCCCGTTAGGAACCAAAAACCAGAAGCCCCCAGAGTTGCTGATCCGAGAGATGCTGCTAAATCGAGCGTCGACTGGGTGAAATCGCTCAAGCTTTCAAGAGTGAGCATCTTTCCTGATTTCGACTTGTGCCCCGGGGATCCAATACCCGTTGCTATTGTGCGCCATCCACGTCACGAACCATTCAGCTGGTTCGTTCGTATAGCAAATTTCCCCGTTTGACCATGGCAATCAACTGATAACATCCGCGTAGTGCTATTTATCTGTAACCGAATCGAGGCTAAGAAAGCCATCGGCCCTTGTCAGGGCCATAACATTTGTGAAAGAGTTGAAGGAATAATATTTCCAACTTTATTACATCTTATATTCCTCAATCAATCTCGCAGCTTCGTACAAAATTTAATTTGTTATGAATAATTGATGGCACGTCAATTTGAGACTATTCGTGGACGCTGCTGCAGTGCCGTCGGGGTGAGTGCTCAAATTTCATAACGATTGTAAACTAGAGTGGAATTTCCGACAGTGTCTTTGATTTGCCATATTTTATGAGAACACTTCGATTACGAAAATGATCACATGTAACAAAATTGCGACATGTTTAGAATGCTTTTGAAAAAGAAATTCCCATTGAAACAATTTTCATAATTTTGGCACCATGGATGCAGAAATTTACCTTCATATTAAAGAAAACTATTGATTATCAGTAGCGATCTATTGAATATTTAGTAATTGTCAACCCTTTCATTCATGTTCGACCAATTTCTCACGCATTATCATTTTTTCGCAATTATCAAGTAATTCTAAGTCCAACTCATTATGGCACAAATGCATTTCCCAGATTGTCGATTAGAAAGAGAAGAGCACGAAGGGGGAGGAGCATAATCTGCTAATCTACGGGTATATAGCATGCTCCCTTCGTTGGATTCGGTTTCATTCGCGTTTCGACTTCCAAGCTGGCAAGAGCTACTCCAAACCGGCTCAGCTCCTCGCTACCAGAGGCAAGCTACGAGATGGCTGAAGAACATCGACCAAAGCGCTTGTTGAAGCGCACATCGTCATCCGCAACGCAAAATCTCACGGGCGAGGAGGATTGCAACAAGCGCGCCGTCAAAATGTGTCCGTGTTACGCAAATTCAACAGTTCAATCGGCCCTTTTCAGAGCCAACAAAATGTGTTTCAAAGAGTTGATTGTGTAATATTCCCTAATTTGTTCGAGATGATCATCATTCCGCACCGCAAATCTGCATCGGGCGAGGAGGGTGCAACAAGTGCGCCGTCAAAATGTGTCCGTGTTACGCAATTCAACAATTCAATCGGCCCTTTCCAGAGCCAAACAAATGTGTTTTAAAGAGTTAATTGTGTAATATTCCCTAATGTGTTTACCACATACTTGCTATAATTTCTTAATTCATCTCATAGCAGCATACAATAATTGATTTATTGGGCGATAATTGACTTTACGGCAATTAGAGGATGTTTTCCGAGGACGCTGCTGCAGTGCCGTCGGGATGCAATAACAGCATAATGCTAATCTTGTACATCCCTTACCCAGACATCAGGTTTCATACAGCCTATTTCCCAGATAAGAAAACGAAGAATTTGAAAGGAGGAGCATCACCTGCTATTCTAAGGGTATAAAGCATCCCTCCTTCGCTGAATTCGGTTTCATTCTGTTTCGCTTTCGAGCTGGTAAGAGCTCCTCCAAACCGGCTCAGCTCCTCGCTACCAGAGGCAAGCTACGAGATGGCTGAAGAACATCGACCAAAGCCGCTTGTTGAAGCGCACATCGTCATCCGCAACGCAAAATCTCATCGGGCGAGGAGGATTGCAACAAGTGCGCCGTCAAAATGTGTCCGTGTTACGGCAAATTCAACAGTTCAATCGGCCTTTTCAGAGCCAACAATGTGTTTCAAAGAGTTGATTGTGTTAATATTCCCAATTTTTGTTCGAGATGGCTGAAGAAATCGACCAGAGCCGCTTGTTGAAGCGCACCGAAAATCTCATCGGGCGAGGAGGATTGCAACCAGGTGCGCCGTCAAAGTGTGTCCGATCAGCAAGCGCGGCAAGTTTGTACGAGATGGCTGAAGAAAATCGACCAAAGCCGCTTGTTGAAGCGCACATCGTCATCCGCAACGCAAATCTCATCGGGCGAGGAGGATTGCAACAAGTGCGCCGTCAAAATGTGTCCGTGTTACGCAAATTCAACAATTCAATCGGCCTTTCCAGAGCCAACAAATGTGTCTAAGAGTTAATTGTGTAATATTCCCTAATGTGTTTACCACATACTTGCTATAATATCTTAATTCATCTCATAGCAGCATACATAATTGATTTATACGATTTTATTGACAATACTGCAATTTGAGGATGTTTCCGAGGACGCTGCTGCTGTGCCGTTGGGATGTAATATATTTTTCAATTGTTACGTGGTCCTACGTCACCAGTTTCGTACAACCCATGGGGATGCCACCCTTATAGTTTTTCTAGTGAACACCATGTCTATACAGGAGCCACCCCAGTGTGGTTGGGAGCTTAGGATCGGAGGAAAGTATTAAACCCCAACAGTGTCATGAACTCAACGAAGCCGCTGTTCTCCTGTTTTGACACATCAATATTAAAGTCTCCTGTAAACGATGACTGGAACATCTCGCGATACGTAGTGATACAGGTGCCTGGCTTATGAAGGCTTTGCCATATTTAACCGTTGTGCTGGGGCAGAGATATATGCAGAATAAAACCATACTGCACCATCGACTACAATATCTGCGGCACAAATGTCCCCCATAGTTTTCAGCCTCTTTGAGAATGGGATCGTGCTGCTCACTTCAATTTCATCAATTGTGTGCGGTGTTGAAGCCACTGAGACGGAGGCCTTTTCAAATATTGCCACAACCTCCTGCTCTCGCATTTTCCCTCTTGAATTTGGATATGCATCTGTAACCTGTTTAGAAATGGTTGGAAATTATTAACATTGAAATTGAACTTTATGTATTTTAAGTGTACCTTCAAGCTGCGTGGTTACATTGCTATCCATCCACGTTTCGCTTAGCGCCAAAATTCCGCTCGAGTCATTACCCGATCAGTGGATATGTCTTCAGAATGTGCCATTGAGGCTTTGAACGTTGAGGCTCATCAAGACGGTCGAGTTATTTCCGCCATTTTCAGAAACGCGATCATTTCATCACTGAGGGTCATTAGCCTGTGGTTTTCTAACCGTTTAATCTCGTCCCCGTAGTTCCTTCATTTTAGGGGTGTTGCTACCTTTTCATGATGGAATATGAAAAACAGTTGGAGGTGTTCGTAGGTAAAGGCCGTCTATTGAGGCTCACACGAGATATGGCGACGTAAACCAACTGTTGCTCCTGGGTTTTGTCATAGTCGACAACAATCTCGGGGAATGTTGCCTCCTTGAGATTTGTGGAATCGTCAAAGCACATGCACTGGCTACAGGGAATTGTATCCGCTTGCATTTGATTGCGCTACTTAGCTTGACGTTGACTGATCGCTTGTAGATGGGAGTCCAATCTTGCTGCAGTATTCGCAGGTTTTGAAAATACTACAGGTCTGGATTTCACCCGAAGTTGAGCTCCGACAGTGTTGTTTTCAAATTTGACCACAAGGCGATATGGTGGTTGCTGGCGGGTCATCATCAGTGTGCTCGATGTATTTTAGTTCACCAATGGCGCCGTTCACAAGGCCGTCTCCTACCTCTACGTTAGTCGTTATCATGTACGACATTCCAATGACCAATCGTAAGAGATAAGGAAGACAGCCTGTTTCAGGCGACCACTCATTTTGTGGCAACTTGGTTCGAGCACTAGTTAGTTGAGCAGTTTCCTGATACCCGGTGATTACATCTTCGGCTATGCAATCACACCCTTCTCTGTTGTTCAATGTATCGTTGTTGTACATATCAACAGCGGAGTTGCGATGGTACAGCGTATAGCGTTCGGTACATTCTCCTTGCACCATTCGACTGTCCGGAACCTGCTTTCCACAAGTTTGGTCTCATCATCAGTTAATCGCTCGCCGTTCCCGATCTTTGTAAGTATCGATGAAAATTCGACATCTGTTTGTCGCATCACTTGGCGCAAAGGGAAGTAATCGAGCGTTTGCCATAGTGCTGCACCACCGATGGCATTGTTTGCTGATTTATACGCGGGTCTCGCATTCACTGGTGGCAGTTGTCGGAAATCACCACACATAATCACGTCTTTTCCGCCAAAATGGAAGATCGTGATCACCGGTAATGTTTTGGAGACGCGTATGGACCGTGTTGAAGATATTCGCACCAATCATACTGACTTCATCGATGATAATCAGTTTAATGTTGCAAACGATTGTCGATACAACTGCAACAGTTCAAACCGAAGCTGTCCATGATGCCTCCGATCCATGGTTATGTGGAACGCAGAATGAACTGTTGTTCCTCCGATAGCTACGGCTGGCTTTTCCTGTCGATGCGCAGCGACGTAGGCGTTATTACGGGAATTGTGTTGCTGGCTAAAGCGATTGTACGTCTCCCATCAGGATATGGAGCGTGAACGTTTTACCACATCCTGCCGGTCCAGTGGAAGAACAGCTGAAGCGGTTTTCTGCTGTCATCAAAACAATGCAGGTTGTCGATGACTTGCAGTATTAGAGCTCTCTGTTCAGCATTCGTTTTTGCGGACCAAAGCGCAGTAATCTTGCTTGCTCCATAACCGTTGTCCGCTGTTTTATGACAGCAGATAGTGCGTTCGTGGGCAGCAAGCGTATGTCGTCATCGTTGGGTTGCATCACGATGGCTCTGCTGAATTCATCGCGCTTTTCCAGTCGCTAACCGCCTCCTGCATTATCTGGAGTTTCCCCATCGCTTACTCGCATGTATTCTCGATGATTTGCTCCATGTTCATGTTGGCAATCGTACTCTTTACGCTTCGCAGAATTGTCTGCTCATGCTGATCGTAGAGGTGCAGGAACTTGTTTTGGTCGAGAATATCGCATAGCTCATTGCGAAAGGGTACAAAGAGTAGCACCATTTCACGCTTGTAGTCCGCTAGCTTCGACATGTCATAACCGCACCATTGTAACCACCCGAGGAAACTGCGCGAGCTTTGTACGAGTTACTGTTGCGTTGTTTAGTGTAGAAGGCTGCAAAATCGGCTAGACATACATCATTCCAGATCGTCACGACTTCGTACTTCTGTACGATAACTTCATCGGTCCCACAACATCAGTACGAGGTCTTCAGTTAATGGCCTTCTTTCGGTCCCATTCGCTGATTCCCGTTTCTTGGACCTGGTCCGCTCGTGCGGGCACATCGTTGGGAATAACTGCGTCGCACGACTTGCTTCACGACATCGGCGTGACGTAACAGGTACATGCTGCTTCTTGGGGCTGACATTTCAACAGAATTCAGCATCTTTATGCTGACCTTCTCAAGAGAGCCGTGAAGTCCTGATCAGGAAACTCCTCCTGCAATTTGATGAGACTCGCTGGAGACAACTCACTCCCCCGTTGTTTTTATTAACGTATTCAACCACGTATGCAGCGCAGGAATACTCATCAAGGATGAATTGTAAGTCCATGTTCGAGCCAAGATGGTTAGCTATCCACGGATGAATGGATTTGTCCCAAAGCTCGCTCATTGATCTCTTAAACAGGACTGTTGGACGGCGATCGACACAGGAATAACGTCCAGATAGCAATCATAAGTGCAATTGCAATCGCTAAGAAAAGCTTCCAACGTGTCGTATGATTTTGCTTCCCAGAGCATCTCGCATTTTCTTGGCTTTCCGGCGTGAGCCGATCCCTGCGACTGTCATCCAGACGCAAGTGGAAGCAAAAACTAGTGTTCGATCCATCGGCCAGTAGGGGAATGTTAAACGACAGTGGTTTCGTTTCGCTTGAAACAGGTGAAAGTATGCTTGTGGACCTATAGAAAAGAGATGATTTAGTGAAAGTAAGAATTCATAAAAATAAAGTAATCTTACTTGGTAACCGTTATGCTCGGCAAATCCCTGACACCAACGGAACAGAGATCTTCAATGAGCTGTACAGTTCTTGGCATACTCTCACTGGATTACGTGTCTCGCGGATCCTTGTCAGCCATAGCAAAATGTGTGCATGAGGGACTCCCACGGTGCTGAAATTCAATCCGCTTGAAATAATCAACCACGCCGGTATTTCCGAACGGGGCTGTATTGTTGCGACATCAGCAGGAACATTATCGTGTCAACCAGTTGTTGAAGTATACGCAGCATGTGACTGGATCTTCATTGACAAGAGTCGCTCTTTGCAGCGCAGTCAATTCCTGCATAGGATCTCTTAAGTCACTGCCATTGTATCCTTCTGACAATCGATGTAGGATCTTTAACAAATGGGGCCACATTCATCTCATTTTGCACTGAGGGTGAGGAACATGGTGGGCTTACCAATTGTCGCATCATGGCGAAAAGATCTCTTTTCCTTTGTTGCCAATACTGAACGGAATTCGGAATAGATTGAAGGAAGGAGGAGAATTCGCTCATGCACTGTTCCATGAATTCCGCGATCGTAAGGTTAGCACGTGTGATGTTCGCAGTCCCCGTGCACTTAAAAGTGGCATTGCAAGCCCTTCGGAAACCTCGAACGACGAAGAACTTTCATGGCTCATATACAACAAGGTGGTTGTGGTTTGGCCCCTCTTCTGTCTTGACGGCGAGTTTCGCTGATGCAATCATGAAGTACGTCACCCGCACCGCCTTGCTTGAATTGCCGTGGGATGCCAAAATAAATGGCAGGAAAAAGCTGTTCCTCGCCTGTTCGTCATAAATTAATGGACAAAGGAACCCTGTTCTGTGCGGGGAGCGATTTCGAGGCATGGATCCTCATTCCCAAAGGAGCGTTTCCTGTTGCCCTAGTAGCAATTCCGTCTCATTGTCCAGGGCAATCGTTTCCAGCTCAATTTGGGGATCCATTGCAGGGATTTCAAGCCCGTCCATGGCAATCTGATCTATTGTGATCCCGTAGCGGCCGTACAATGCGTCGTAATCAAATATGAAAGCCACGCTTTAACGTTAGCTTTCTTCACGAATCCTGATAAGTACGATGACTTATGATTACGTTGCTTCTTAATGAATACGTTGAACGCCTGATCATCATCGAGTTGACGGGGAAGAGCGTGAAGCATTTGAGCCACATCGACGGGACAATTGATGACTTGTCCGATGATAGAAAAGCTGCCTGCAATTGAAAGCATGATTGATACGTTACGAGTCAATGTTAAATAAAACTTTGCCTTACCTGCTGCAAATCGCAATCGGCGGATTTGCATGAATGGCAACCGGGGAGATACCAACCGTTCTGTGACGACATCGAGAGGTGGCAATCCGGAAGGCTTGTCCGGATATACAAAACCGTTCGATTTTGACAGAGCCGGAACTTTTCCTTCCTTCAAATTAGCTCTGCAAGTTTGACAGGCCGAAAATCCGTCAACGGATTGAAAAGATCCGCTGTCAACCAAAACAGCCGCACCAACTTCAGTCAACGGCTTCAAATCGTTAACGAACCAGAGCCTGTCACACACATCGCACACAGCACCGAACGCATTATCCATGAATCGCTTCACAAATTCACGAATTAGCGCGATCGAAATTCGGTGGCGAAGTAGAATCTTAAAATGAGATATTAACGTTAAATGTTATTAAAGTGTTCGCCTCAAACACAGAACGTATGCGCTTGAAGTAACTAACCGTTGAAAATCTTTAATATTTATCTTCATTACTCACCCTGACTTGAGTGCTCAGGAAACGATACATCGCTCGCCATGGTATGTGTCGAGAGGGCCCGATCAGCCACTGCTTCGATTTCACCGGCGGAAGTTGGTCCATTGTTGACCTCCGCAATCATCATCAGGTTCATCGATGATGCCCTGCACTACGTTTACTTGTTCAACAATGGAACGCGCCGGAGGAAAAACTAGAACACAAATGGTTACGGTATTTCTTGACATGAGATGTGACGAATCATTGATTTGTCTAACAAGGATTCTCGTTTTCAATAACTTTTCCACAAATTGTAAAGCTGTGTGAAGTATGATAGAGTGTTGCAGTAGCCCTCAATCAACCAGCGATAGCGCTCAACATCGATTTTGTTTCGATTCGTTGGCGATCACCCTCTATATGCCATTGGTCACCGAGTGTGTAGCCGTTGTTTCTGAACGTATGAATGGATAATAGGAATACAACAAAGCTATGATAAAGAAAACATCATCCTATATCTCCCCAGGCGTTATGGTTTTGATGTTTGTTTGCTCATAAACAACTAGCTATATACAAGGCTTCTTGGGCGATACAATAGATAATGTGGAATTTGTTTAATTCTGCGAAGCAAAATAACAAAATACAAAATATAAAAGTTTAATATAATTTCAAGAGTCGTTTTCAAACTGATAAGACTTCCAATAAGGTCCATGCTACGCGTTGCAACATACTCTCATATACGAGAGCTACAATGTTACGTACAGCAATGTTCTGGTCTCGCTTCTTCTCTCGGTCCAATACATTATGCATCAATATGCAACCTTCATGAAAAAGTTTTAAATCAGCTCTACGAGCTTTTTGTGAATTTCCCTTGCTAATTATTGTTGAGTTGTTTGTGCTTTGGAAATAGTGTAGATTCAATCTGAACGGTCAAAATTTCTAGTCAATTGGGGATGAATTATATAATAAAATAATATATAATATAATAATAATCATTCAATTCTAATAAAAATGTTGAACCCGTCTTTATACATTCACTAGATTCACCACACCAATGTTGACGGTATTTAAACTAAAAGACAAAAAATTAAATTGAACATTTAAAACAGTACCAGTAATTGACAGACTTTTGACAGACATAGTATTATTTGGTTCATATACATAATATTTCACCATCCAGCATTATGTTGTGTAATTTCAACTATCATACTTCAATGAAAAATGTGTCAAAATATTCTTGAATACATTAGTTATTTGTGCAGCATGTTTATGTTAATTGAGATATGGTTGATTCACTTAAACTACTATGATTCTCTGTACAAATAACTATTTCAGATTCAGATAAATTTTGTTATGGCTTGTCAATTAATGGAGATACTGGAATTATTGAATAGATTACTTGCTTAACCTTTTCAACTTTTAAATATATTTAGGCAGCGTATATTTAGGGCCCATTAACAAATTTCATAACGCTGGAGGGGGTGGGTGGTTGTCTCGTCGATGTTACGACCCATACAAAATCTGAATGATAACCAGGCAGAAACCCTTCTGTATGGATGTGGTGGGTGTTCGAAATGGCCAATTTTAGCATTATGAAATATAAAAATGAACCCTTATTACGTTATCTTGAAATTGTAAATTTTCGACTCCCTTCACACTTCGTGACGATGTATGTATGAAAAGGTTTACATTTTTGTATTAGTCGTAATGTTTCAGCATACACCCTCCCCATTGAAGCGTTTTGTAATTTGTGGACGACGCTTTGATGAATTTAATTTTAGAAATTTTTATTAGATCTATTAGATATATTAACATTATCAAGACTTATGTCGATTGCAAATCGCAAATTAAATGTATCCATGTCTGTTGTTGTAGTGATACTGAATTAAAATTACAAACTGAGTAAATTCAGTAAGTGAAATAAACAACTTACGTTCATGCTATTGCAATGGATGCAGAAGATATCAAATATTACCTCTTCAAACAAAACACGCAAAAATAGATGATGCTATTTGGTAAACATTACTTGAAACAATGTTTACAATAAACTTCAAAAATGTTTCCCAATAAGAATAAAATGAATAAATGAAAATAAAATCTGATTTCCTACCTCGAGTCGATGGACCTTCTCCAGCGTCCCAATCAGCGATTGGAGACGCATTACCTTTAGCCGCCTTCTTGGTGGCACGACACATTCGCACCCGCTCAGCAACGGTACGTGGCTGCTTCGGAGTGTTCCCGGCCTGCTGCTCACTCGCGCGCTTGCGGTAATCGCGCCTATATTTTGCCGCCATATGCTGCGACATTGTTCAATTTTTCTCAAAGTTTTCTGCACTTATATTTCGATATCACTATCCAACGCGGATTATAAACACTGATGCACTGATGCACTGATGCACTTATACACTTTACCAGAGTTTACAGATAATGATACAAGGCAATAACATGTTAGTATATTAAATGATGTCTGTGTTAGGGAAACCGTTCTATGAATGAATACAGATATGACAAGTGTACCGCTCAATTCATTAATATGATATAATTGTAGCACGAAACTAGTTGATAATGTTAATTGCTGTGAATTGATGCAATTTTTCCTAAGGGGTCGTCAATAAATTATGTCACGTAAAATTTGGTCATTTTCGACGGCGTTGATTTCTATGGCGATTGGCGGTGGCGTTCCCTATGCCAAACATTTTGTATGTAGAGTGGGAATTTTGTATGGATCATCACGTATCCCTGAACCCCATTGTCCCTAAGAGCTTGACGTAATTAATAAAAGTGCCCTAACCACTTATCTAGAAGTGAATATAAAATGAATCCATAGCTCGACATTTTGAACGGCTTATTCACAAATGTCATAACGCTAGAGGGTGATATTACGGCCCATACAAACATTGAATAATATTCATACAAAAAGCGTTATAACGGGGTGGGTCGATGTCCAAAATGGCCAATTTCAGCGTTATGAAATAAATGAGTGAGCCCTGAAAGCACTATTTCGGAGTACCAAACACACGATTACGTTGCAAATTTAATTCATTGCTTAGTGGCCAGTAGTGATCAATTATTCAAATTTTCATCGTGAATATTGAAAAATCAACGTATACATATCGTACTAAAGAAACGTGGATTGTTCCCTCAGTATGAAGTATTACTAGTTAAGGGCATTCTCTCTGAAACATCAGTGGGGGTTGTGTACAAGACACGACCGCATGAAGTAAACCTACGCCATGTAATTTGCTGCATTTGTATTATAGTCAAATGTCATAATTGCAACCTTCCTTTAGATATAATTCAGAATGTAATGGTTTGTGAATTTAGAAAATATATATGTTTGTAGTTCTGTTTCTTTGTTCAATGCAATTTATCAATGCTTAATAACTCTTTTTGAAAATTCGGTGGCCCTGAAAAGGGCCGTTTGTTTGATTAACACTGTAGCACCGAAAGAATCGGTCGATGAAAGAAGAAACAAGAATAATAACTCTTGTTTTCCACCCGAATGTTGCGCGTGAAGGTCATGTCGACACAAGAACCGCTGAGATTGGTTGGCTTAGAGGGATCCGAAGCTAGTTTGAGTTTCAGGTACTTCTCCATGAAATCCACAAACTCGATATTTTCCTGTTGGTAAGATCGATGTTTAAATTTCCTGTCACGATCATTGGTCTGTTCTCCTTCTGATACTCGAATAAATTCCGCGTCATGAAGAACTTCTTTTGCTTCGTTGTGGTATTCGGCTCAATAAACACGCAAAACAGAATCGTTCGCTGGCCCATTATAGTTATCTCTACAGCGCAGATATCACCATAATGGTCTGAACGGCCCAGCTCCACATCATGATGGTACTAACTTGCCGGATCGTGTGAGGTAAGGCCAAGGTAGACGCAGAGTTGTTTTGATGTATTGCTACACCAGCAGCTCTAGCGTAATAACGCTTGGCCTTGGCGGCGCAGGTAAATCCTTTTACCTCTGAGGGCTGCCAGTTTCGGACAAGGCCAAGAAATCAGCCATCTTCATGATGGGATCAGCTGCTATGTCGATGCATGCACCAAGAGGCTTCGAACGTTTAAGCTCATCACGCAGCAAGCGGATTTACTTTGCTCGATGGCTTCAACCACCTCCAACAAATCGATGACCTCTTGCGTGCTCGGTTCGTCTTCCATGATAATCACAACTTTACAATATACACACGGTATGAAAGATAAGTTCGGAATCTTTCGACTGCTTGGTATGTTGTTTTGATGTCTGTGTTTGGGAATGCATTACTACCTGGAATTAATCCAAAAGCAAGAATTGTCTACTGAGTGCACACAACATCTAGAAAGCATGAGCGTACAAAACATACGCATGTTAACGTTTCTGCTCATACTTTAGCTTTGGGTACTGGGACC
This sequence comes from Aedes aegypti, assembly GCF_002204515.2. NCBI lineage: Eukaryota > Metazoa > Arthropoda > Insecta > Diptera > Culicidae > Aedes > Aedes aegypti. Next base: position 23,614 of record NW_018736554.1, read on the forward strand.
GATTTTGATTTTACCAAAAATTGTTAAAAGTGGTAATTTGTGATATATTCAATAAGAAATATTACTCAAAACAACTCTTTAGCTTGATGAAGATCGCTGATGATATGCGCTTCAACAAGCGGCTTTGGTCGATTTCCTTCAGCCATCTCGTACAAACTTGCCTTTGCGGCCCGATTCCTGCAGCGCCAATTCGGGAAGCACATTCCATTAGGAAATCTTGAGCGATTTCACAATCCGGACGCTGGATTTGCCGCCGCTTGATGATCAACAGCTTGCCTCTGGTAGCGGAGAAGCTGAGCAGGTTTGGAGGAGCTCTTACCAGCTCGAAAACAGAATGAAACCGAATTCGTTGTTATTGTTGTTTGTAAGGGACGTTGTACGCAAGGAAATTGGAACGAATGTATTAATAATCTATTTATCTATCTGATCGGGTTTTGCTATAATTCTATCAGTGAGATAAATATTATTAAAATAGAGGTTATATTCTACCCCATTGCTTCCTATGTTGATTTTGTATATACGGGGTATATGGGTATATGGGATGAATTTTTCATTATTTCTGTGCATAATAATTAGAAATTTGAGATTGCGATATTGTATTGCGATATATTGATGAATTGGAAATTTTCTTTCTTCACAATGTGGCCATATTGACAACAATCAAAAAATCCAAAAATGTGCGCTTCATGTTTCCACATGCATGTTTCTTATCATGACTACCAATTATAAATAAATATATTATCAGCAGTCACTACAGAGCCACTTCGAAGCTCTCTTATAGGGAAAGTGTACCAGTTATGGCCATAGTGGTTCCATATCGTCCCCTTGATGCTACAACTAGATAACTCGAAAATCAAAATTTTGAGATATTCAACGTTGAAAATATGACCGTTTTACAAGGTGATGATTAATCGCAAAGAATATATTTGGAAAATAAACTTCAACTTATGTATTTTGAATCACACGCTTATGAGCAGTGGATATTTTGCAGTTCTAATTGAGAATAATGTTTTAACACATTGAAATCAAAAATTTCAAAATTCGAGTTATCTAGTTGTAGCATTAAGGGGACGATATGGCCATTTGTGAAATTTCAAATATTCTCATTTTCAATTTCTTTGAATGTTTCACATCAAGATATATCTTGAATCTATCTGCTATAACACACTAAACTTTTCAAAATTAGAAGACATTCAAGTAATCACTTATGCAAAATAGGGAACCACTATGTCCATAACTGGTACACTTACCCTATAAGTGGTTTACCAAATTGCTTATTATTAGAATTAAGGAAAACTGTTCGAAACAACTCTTTAATAGTAATGTTGGCCCTGAAAAGGGCCGTTTTCCTTGTCACGTTGTTAGACTTTTCCGTACGTGATAGTAACCAGGATGTTACTACCCCGTCGGAAAACCCTCCTGTCGATACTTACAACTTCGTTTGCAAGAATTTCCTCCTCCTGCGTTGGCGTGCCTTCTTCTGATCGTAGAAAGATTTCTACGATCGAAGGTCACGCGTTTCTTCGTGGCGACACCTCCTGGTTTCGTCATCTCGAGCGCTTCGAATGAAAATGATGGCAGACAGATGATGTCTGCATCTTTATACCCCCAGAATATAGACTTAGGCTCCTCCCCTTCTAGAATTCAATTATGAAACAAGCTTATTTTTGCTGCTGTGAAGAAGAAGAATTTGCATCTTGTGATATTAGGCAAATTTTATCTTGGCTTTGGCAATGATGGTACATCACAACGGAAATTGGAAAACATGCGTTTAATATTACGTACGCAACAGGGGAGGGAGAGGGTCTTTCGTAGTGTTAACATAAACATTTAAAATCTTTCATTACGTGGGGAAAGAAGGGGAACCAAAGCTGGCAAATTTTGCGTTACGTAAATATTTGAATCATTCCTTAACAATAGAAAATATATTTCATCTTAACGGCACAGCAGCAGCGTCCTCGGAAACATCCTCAAATTGCAGTATTGTCAATTATTCGTAATAAATCAATTATTGTATCTGCTATGAGATGAATTAAGAAATTATAGCAAGTATGTGGTAAACACATTAGGGAATATTACACAATTAACTATTTAAAACACATTTGTTGGCTCTGGAAAGGGCCGATTGAATTGTTGAATTTGCGTAACACGGACACATTTTGACGGCGCACTGGTTGCGTCCTCCTCGCCCGATGAGATTTGCCGGTGCTGATGACGATCATCTCGAACAAATTAGGGAATATTACACAATCAACTTTTGAAACACATTTGTGGCTCTGAAAAGGGCCGATTGAATTGTTGAATTTGCCGTAACACGGACACATTTTGACGGCGCACTTGTTGCAATCCTCCTCGCCCGATGAGATTTGCGTTGCGGATGACGATGTGCGCTTCAACAAGCGGCTTTGGTCGATTTTCTTCAGCCATCTCGTACAAACTTGCCGCCGCTTGCTGATCGGACACACTTTGACGGCGCACTGGTTGCAATCCTCCTCGCCCGATGAGAATTTGCGGTGCGGATGACCGATGTGCGCTTCAACAAGCGGCTTTGGTCGATGTTCTTCAGCCATCTCGTAGCTTGCCTCTGGTAGCGAGGAGCTGAGCCGGTTTGGAGGAGCTCTTACCAGCTCGAAAGCGAAAACAGAATGAAACCGAATTCAACGAAGGAGGGATGCTTTATACCCTTAGAATAGCAGGTGATGCTCCTCCTTTCAAATTCTTCGTTTTCTTATCTGGGAAATAGACTATATGAAACTGATGTCTGGGTAAGGGAATTACAAGATTAGCATTATGCTGTTATTGCATCCCGACGGCACTGCAGCAGCGTCCTCGGAAACATCCTCTAATTGCCGTATTGTCAATTATTCGTAATAAATCAATTATTGTATGCTGCTATGAGATGAATTAAGAAATTATAGCAAGTATGTGGTAAACACATTAGGGAATATTACACAATCAACTCTTTAAAACACATTTGTTGGCTCTGGAAAGGGCCGATTGAATTGTTAAATTTGCGTAACACAGACACATTTTGACGGCGCACTGGTTGCGTCCTCCTCGCCCGATGAAATTTGCGGTGCGGATGACGATGTGCGCTTCAACAAGCGGCTTTGGTCGATTTTCTTCAGCCATCTCGAACAAATTTGGGAATATTACACAATCAACTCTTTGAAACACATTTGTTGGCTCTGAAAAGAGCCGATTGAATTGTTGAATTTGCGTAACACGGACACACTTTGACGGCGCACTGGTTGCAATCCTCCTCGCCCGATGAGATTTGCGGTGCGGATGACGATGTGCGCTTCAACAAGCGGCTTTGGTCGATGTTCTTCAGCCATCTCGTAGCTTGCCTCTGGTAGCGAGGAGCTGAGCCGGTTTGGAGGAGCTCTTACCAGCTCGAAAGCGAAAACAGAATGAAACCGAATTCAACGAAGGAGGGATGCTTTATACCCTTAGAATAGCAGGTGATGCTCCTCCTTTCAAATTCTTCGTTTTCTTATCTGGGAAATAGGCTATATGAAAGTGATGTCTGGGTAAGGGAATTACAAGATTAGCATTATGCTGTTATTGCATCCCGACGGCACTGCAGCAGCGTCCTCGGAAACATCCTCTAATTGCCGTATTGTCAATTATTCGTAATAAATCAATTATTGTATGCTGCTATGAGATGAATTAAGAAATTATAGCAAGTATGTGGTAAACACATTAGGGAATATTACACAATTAACTCTTTAAAACACATTTGTTGGCTCTGGAAAGGGCCGATTGAATTGTTGAATTTGCGTAACACGGACACATTTTGACGGCGCACTTGTTGCGTCCTCCTCGCCCGATGAGATTTGCGGTGCTGATGACGATCATCTCGAACAAATTAGGGAATATTACACAATCAACTCTTTGAAACACATTTGTTGGCTCTGAAAAGGGCCGATTGAATTGTTGAATTTGCGTAACACTGACACATTTTGACGGCGCACTTGTTGCAATCCTCCTCGCCCGATTAGATTTGCGTTGCGGATGACGATGTGCGCTTCAACAAGCGGCTTTGGTCGATTTTCTTCAGCCATCTCGAACAAATTTGGGAATATTACACAATCAACTCTTTGAAACACATTTGTTGGCTCTGAAAAGAGCCGATTGAATTGTTGAATTTGCGTAACACGGACACACTTTGACGGCGCACTGGTTGCAATCCTCCTCGCCCGATGAGATTTGCGTTGCGGATGACGATGTGCGCTTCAACAAGCGGCTTTGGTCGATTTTCTTCGTCATCTCGTACAAACTTGCCGCCGCTTGCTGATCGGACGCACTTTGACGGCGCACTGGATGCAATCCTCCTCGCCCGATGAGATTTGCGGTGCGGATGACGATGTGCGCTTCAACAAGCGGCTTTGGTCGATGTTCTTCAGCCATCTCGTAGCTTGCCTCTGGTAGCGAGGAGCTGAGCCGGTTTGGAGGAGCTCTTACCAGCTCGAAAGCGAAAACAGAATGAAACCGAATTCAACGAAGGAGGGATGCTTTATACCCTTAGAATAGCAGGTGATGCTCCTCCTTTCAAATTCTTCGTTTTCTTATCTGGGAAATAGGCTATATGAAACTGATGTCTGGGTAAGGGATGTACAAGATGAACATTATGCTGTTATTGCATCCCGACGGCACTGCAGCAGCGTCCTCGGAAACATCCTCAAATTGCCGTATTGTCAATTATTCGTAATAAATCAATTATTGTATGATGCTATGAGATGAATTAAGAGATTATAGCAAGTATGTGGTAAACACATTAGGGAATATTACACAAACAACTCTGATATTAATTGGTGGCTCTGAAAAGAACCGTTTGGATTGGTGGGTCAAAGGGCTTTTACATGAACAATTATCCTAATAACTCTCTTGATATTAATTGGTGGCTCTGAAAAGAACCGTTTTATTTGGTGGCTCTGTAAAGAGCCGTTTTGTTTAGTGGGTCCAAGGGCTTTTACATGAAAAATTATCCTAATAACTCTCTTGATATTAATTGGTGGCTCTGAAAAGAGCCGTTTATTTTGTGGCTCTGAAAAGAGCCGTTTTGTTTGGTGGCTCTGAAAAGAGCCGTTTTGTTTGGTGGCTCTGAAAAGAGCCGTTTTACCGTTCAATCACCTGGTTCATATAATATACACGAGCAGGAGTGAGCGGAACACGGAAAGTGACCAATAGTTCACCACGATTGATCTGGATTTTCCGGTCCTTGAAAAGTTGTTGCAGTGGTGGTTGTCGATGTTTCTTCGGCTGAAGCTTCTTCGGCGGATGTTTCTTCGGCGGATGTTTCTTTGGCGGATGTTTCTTCGGCGGACGCTTCTTCAACTGAAGCTTCGGTGGCGTTTCCTTATCGTTTATGAACGAAACCAAAAGAGCGGCAATTTGCTGCTTGCAGTTGCAAGGAGCAACTCCGCTCTTCGATTTCGCTCGAGCCATTTTCAAATATTGTTCGGAGCGCTGATCACGATAGAATGAGGCATGGCAGGCTATGTGAGCTGCTTTTATAACTGGAACCAATCACTTAACGACCAATCACAAACCAGTAAGGGGAAAAAGCGGTTCCCCGCCGGTGACGATTGGTTGTGCATTAGGCACCAATCAGAAGCAGTGTAAGCTCCCTCTCTTGCTAGATGATTTCGTATTCTGGAGCGTGCTGTTTAACATTGCAATTTGATCTATTGTTCGTCATGTTTATCAATGCAGATGAACGATTCTCCATTTAGAATAATTTATAACGCGATATAGTAGAAAATATACCTCTGTTATTATATGATGTCTTCTTGGAAGGCCCCCTTCGTAAGCTTAAGAGAAGTAATATTCTTTGCTTGGCATATAAGATGTTAGAAATAAATAAAGTGGAAATCTTACTATAACTATTTTACGCACATTTTGGTGGCCTGAAAAGGGCCGATGGCTTTCTTAGCTTCGATGCTGTCACAGATGAATATTAATGCGATATGTTATCAGTTGATTGTCAAACGGGGAATCCCCAACGCAAATATATAAATTTGAGCAAGCTATTTGCTTATGCGACGAACCAGCTGGATGTTTCGTGGCTTGGATGGCGCACAACAGCAACGGGCTGTGGTTCGCCGGGCTTAAGTCGAAATCTGGAAACGTTGTTCATGCATTATCATGAGAAATTGATCGAACATGAATAGTTGGAATGCTTGACATTTACGAAATATTCTATAGTTAGCTATTGATAATCAATAGTTTTCTTTAATATGAAGGTAAATTTTTGATCCATGGGTACCAAAACCATGAAAATGGTTCAATCAGAATTTCTCTTCAAAACCATTCTGAACATGTCGCAATTTTGTTACATGTGATAATTTTCATAATCGAAATGCTCCCATTAAATATGGCAAATCAAAGACACTGTTGGAAATGCCACACTAGTTTACAATCTTTGTGAAATGTTGAGCACTCACCCCGACGGCACAGCAGCAGCGTCCAAGAATAATCTCACATTGTCGTGCCATCAATTATTCATGACAAATTAAATTTTGTACGAATCTGTGAGATTGATTGAGGAATATAAGATGTAATAAGGTCGGAAATATTATTCTTTCAACTCTTTTCCACAAATTTGATGGCCCTGACAAGGGCCGATGGCTTTCTTAGCCTCGATGCGGTCACAGATAAATAGCACTGCGGGATTGATCAGTTGATTGCCATGGTCCGTGGATGGCGCACAACAGCAACGGGTAGTGGATCACCGGGCACAAGGCGAAATCTGGAAACGATGCTCACTCTTGAAATCTTGAGCGATTTCCACCGATCACCAGACGCTGGATCGCTAGCTTCAAATTAGCAGGTGCGGACGTCGCTGCGCAGGATCGCAGCAGCTCTTGCCAGCTCGGAAGTCGAAACGGAATGAAACCGAATCCAACAAAGGAAGCATGCTATATACCCTTAGATTAGCAGATTATGCTCCTCCCTTTCGTGCTCTTCTCTTTCTAATCGACCAATCTGGAAAATGGGTATGTGCCAATAATGTGTTGGGCGAAGAATCACTTGAAAATTGCGGAAAATGATAATGCGTGAGAAATTGATCGAACATGAATTGTTGAAAGGGTTGACATTTACTAAATATTCTATAGTTAGCTATTGATAATCAATAGTTTTCTTTAGTATGAAGGTGAATTTCTGATTAATGCGTGCCAAAATGATGAAAATTGTTCTATCAAAATTTCTGTTCAAAACCATTCTAAACATGTCGCAATTTTGTTACATGTGGTAATTTTTATAATCGAAGTGCTCCCATAAAATATGGCAAATCAAAGACACTGTTGGATGTGCCACTCTAGTTTAAATTCGTTGTGAAATGTTGAGCACTCACCCCGACGGCACTGCAGCAGCGTCCACGAATAGTCTCAAATTGTCGAGCCATCAATTATTCATGACAAATTAAATTTTGTGCGAAATTGTGAGATTGATTGAGGAATATAAGATGTAATAAGGTCGGAAATATTATTCTTTCAACTCTTTTCCACAAATTTGATGGCCCTGACAAGGGCCGATAAAATTCTTAGCCTCGATGCGGTCACAGATAAATAGCACTGCGGGATTGATCAGTTGATTGCCATGGTCCGTGGATGGCGCACAACAGCAACGGGTAGTGGATCACCGGGCACAAGGCGAAATCTGGAAACGATGCTCACTCTTGAAATCTTGAGCGATTTCCACCGATCACCAGACGCTGGATCGCTAGCTTCAAATTAGCAGGTGCGGACGTCGCTGCGCAGGATCGCAGCAGCTCTTGCCAGCTCGGAAGTCGAAACGGAATGAAACCGAATCCAACAAAGGAAGCATGCTATATACCCTTAGATTAGCAGATTATGCTCCTCCCTTTCGTGCTCTTCTCTTTCTAATCGACCAATCTGGAAAATGGGTATGTGCCAATAATGTGTTGGGCGAAGAATTACTTGAAAATTGCGGAAAATGATAATGCGTGAGAAATTGATCGAACATGAATTGTTGAAAGGGTTGACATTTACTAAATATTCTATAGTTAGCTATTGATAATCAATAGTTTTCTTTAGTATGAAGGTGAATTTCTGATTAATGCGTGCCAAAATGATGAAAATTGTTCTATCAAAATTTCTGTTCAAAAACCATTCTAAACATGTCGCAATTTTGTTACATGTGGTAATTTTGACGTAGGACTACGTCTTTGTTTTTCTATATTGGGGTGCACTTTAAAAGTACGGAAAATGAGACATGTAACGAAATTAGGGAGATTTTTGAACGTTAATAACTCAGTTGTTTATAAACCAATTATTACGATTTTAGTATCATCGATCAGAAATGTATCTACGCATCGTTAGTAAATATATCCGATAAGTGAATTTTGTTGTTTAAATATTGAAAAATTTGATAAATGTTGACCCCTTCTATCCAACCAATCACGTTCGAGCACTTTTCGACGTGTCGCTTCCCACTATAAAAGCAAACGGGTCCCTGCTTCTTCCCTCAGTCTTCTTTTTGCGGTCGGACTTGTAATACGATCGGCGAGTCATTCTCGCTTTGCTTTTGCCACCCGCTCACAGTCCAATTTGTGTCGCGAAAGAGGAAGACGCAAGATTGATTTGCCGGCGGGCGATGACGATGGCTTGGGCGCTTCTCGAGCGGCAAACTATGGCTGCTCGGAGAAGCGTCCAAGCCATCGTCGTCGCCGCCGCCAAATTTATCCGCGCTCCCAGATTTCGACCCGTGATAAATTCAGCATCGGCGGTCAAGAAGCAAGCCCGATAGGAACCAGATACCAGAAGCCCCCAGAATTGCTGATCCGAGGAGCTGCTGCTAATCGAGCGTCGGAAGCGCTCGAGTTTCCAGATTTCGACACGTGCCCGTGGATCCACTACCCGTTGCTGTTTGCGTTGAGGATTTCCCGTTTGACCATGGCGATCAAGTGATAACTTCCCGCAGTGCTATTCATCTGCAATCGGACCTTGTCAGGACCATCAAATTTGTGGTAAAGAGTTGAAGGAATAATATTTCCGACCTTATTAGATCTTATATTTCTCAATCAATCTCGCAGCTTCATACAAAATTTAATTTGTTATGAATAATTGACTAGTCGTGGACGCTACTGCTGTGCCATCGGGGTGAGTGCTCAACATTTCACTTTAAAAGTACGGAGAATGAGACATGTAACGAAATTAGAGGAGATTTTGAACGTTGTTTATGAACCAATTATTACGATTTTAGTATCATTCGATCAGAAATATATGTACGCATCGTAAGTAATATATCCGATAAGTGAATTTTGTTGTTTAACTATTGAAAATTTGATAAATGTTGACCTCTTTCTTATCCAACCAATCACGTTCGAGCACTTTTCGACGTTGTCGCTTCCCACTATAAAAGCAAATGGGTCCCTGCTTCTTCCCTCAGTCTTCTTCTTGCGGTCGGACTGTGAACACGGTCGGGCGAGTCATTCTCGCTTTGCTTTTGCACCCGCGTCACAGTCCAATTTGTGTCGTCGGAAGAGGAAGACGCAAGATTGATTTGCGGCGGTGATGACGATGGCTTGGGCGCTTCTCCGAGCGGCAAACTACTGCTGCTCGGAGAAGCGTCCAAGCCATCGTCATCGCCGCTGCAAATTTATCCGCGCTCCCAGATTTCGACTCGTGATCGGTGGTCCAGAAGCAAGCCCGTTAGGAACCAGAAACCAGAAGCCCCCAGAGTTGCTGATCCGAGGAGATGCTGCTAATCGAGCGTCGGACTGGTGAAAATCGCTCAAGCTTTCAAGGTGAGCATCGTTTCCTGATTTCGACTTTGTGCCCGGGATCCAATACCCGTTGCTATTGTCGCCATCCACGTCACGAACCATTCAGCTGGTTTCGTCGTATAAGCAAATTCCCCGTTTGACCATGGCAATCAACTGATAACATCCCGTAGTGCTATTTATTCTGTAACCGAATCGAGGCTAAGAAGCCATCGGCCCCTTGTCAGGGCCATAATATTTGGTGGAAAAAGAGTTTGAAGGAATAATATTTCCCAACCTTATTACATCTTATATTCCTCAATCAATTCTCGCCAGCTTCGTACAAAATTTAATTTGGTTATGAATCAATTGATAGCACGTCCAATTTGGAGACTATTCGTGGACGCTGCTGCCAGTGCCGTCCGGGGTGAGTGCTCAAAATTTTCATAACGGATTGTAAACTAGAGGTGGGAATTTCCGGACAGTGTCCTTTGATTTGCCATATTTTTATGAGAAACACTTCGATTACGAAAATGATCACATGTAACAAAATTGCGACATGTTTAGAATGCTTTTGAAAAGAAATTCCCATTGAAACAATTTTCATAATTTTGGCACCATGGATCAGAAATTTATCTTCATATTAAAGAAAACTATTGATTATCAAATACGAACTATTGAATATTTAAGTAATTGTCAACCCTTTCATTCATGTTCGACCAATTTCTCACGCATTATCAATTTTTCGCAATTATCAAGTAATTCTAAGTCCAACTCATTATTGGCACATATGCATTTCCCAGATTGGTCGATTAGAAAGAAGAAGAGCACGAAGGGAGGAGCATAATCTGCTAATCTAAGGGTATATAGCATACTCCCTTCGTTGGATTCGGTTTCATTCCGTTTTCGGACTTCCGAGCTGGCAAAGAGCTGCTACGATCCTGCGCAGCGACGTTCCCGCACCTGCTGATTTGAAGCTAAGCGATCCAGCGTCTGGTGATCGGTGGAAAATCGGCTCCAAGATTTCAAGAGTGAGCATCGTTTCCAGATTTCGCCTTGTGCCCGGTGATCCCACTACCCGTTGCTGTTGTGGCGCCATCCACGGACCATGGAAATCAACTGATCAATCCCGCAGTGCTATTTATCTGTGGACCGCATCGAGGCTAAGAAAAGCCATCGGCCCTTGTCAGGGGCCATCAAATTTTGTGGAAAAGAGTTGAAAAGAATAATATTCCGACCTTGTTACATCTTATATTCCTCAATCAATCTCATAAATTTCGTACAAAATTTAATTTTGTCATGAATAATTGAATGGCACGACAATTGAGACTATTCGTGGACCGCTGCTGCAGTGCCGTCGGGGTGAGTGCTCAACATTCCACAACGAATTTAAACTAGAGTGGCACAATCCAACAGTGTCTTTGATTTGGCCATATTTTATGGGAGCACTTCGATTATGAAAATTATCACATGTTAAACAAAATTGCGACATGTTTAGGAATGGTTTTGAAACAGAAATTCTGATTGAACAATTTTCATAATTTTTGGTACCCATGGATCAAAATTTACCTTCATATTAAAGAAAACTATTGATTATCAATAGCTAACTATAGAAATTTTAGTTAAAATGGCAAGCATTCCAACTATTCATGTTCGATCAATTTCTCATGATAATGGCCATGAATAACGTTTCCAGAATTTCGGACTTAAGCCCGGCGATTCCACCAGCCCGTTGCTGTTGTGCGCCCATCCAAGCCACGAAACATCCAGCTGGTTCGTCGCATAAAGCAAATAGCTTGCTTCAAATTTATATATATTTGCGTTGGGGATTCCCCGTTTGGACAATCAACTGATAACATATTGCATTAATATTCATCTGTGACAGCATCGAAGCTAAGAAAAGCCATCGGCCCTTTTCAGGCCACCAAAATGTGCGTAAAAGAGTTTATAGTAAGATTTTCCACTTTATTTATTTCTAACATCTTATATGCCAAGCAAAGAATATTACTTCTCTTAAGCTTACGAAGGGGGCCTTCCAAGAAGACATCATATATTAACAGAGGTATTTTTCTACTATATCGCGTTTTAAATTATTCTAAATGGAGAATCGTTCATCTTCATTGATAAACATGACGAACAATAGATCAAATTGCAATGTTAAACAGCACACGCTCCAGAATACGAAATCATCTAGCAAGAGAGGGAGCTTACACTGCTTCTGATTGTGCCTAATGGCACAACCAATCGTCACCCGGCGGGGAACCGCCTTTTCCCCTTACTGGTTTGTTGATTTGGTCGTTAAGTGATCGGTTCCAGTTATAAAAGCAGCTCACATAGCCTGCCATGCCTCATTTCTATCGTGATCAGCGCTCCGAAACAACATTTGAAGAAAATGGCTCGAGCGAAATCGAAGAGCGGATTTGCTCCTTTGCAACTGCAAAGCAGCAAATTGCCGCTCTTTTGGTTTCGTTCATTAAACGATAAGGAAAACGCCACCGAGCTTTTCAGTTTGAAAGAAGCATCCGCCGAAGAAGCATCCGCCGAAGAAGCATCCGCCGAAGAAACATCCGCCGAAGAAGCATCGACAACCACCACTGCAACAACTTTTCAAGGACCGGAAAATCCAGATCAATCGTGGTGAACTATTGGTCACTTTCCGTGTTCCGCTCACTCCTGCTCGTGTATATTATATGAACCAGGTGATTGAACGATAAAACGGCTCTTTTCAGAGCCACCAAACAAAACGGCTCTTTTCAGAGCCACAAAATAAACGGCTCTTTTCAGAGCCACCAATTAATATCAAGAGAGTTATTAGGATAATTTTTCATGTAAAAGCCCTTGGACCCACCAAACAAAACGGCTCTTTACAGAGCCACCAAATAAAACGGTTCTTTTCAGAGCCACCAATTAATATCAAGAGAGTTATTAGGATAATTGTTCATGTAAAAGCCCTTTGACCCACCAATCAAAACGGTTCTTTTCAGAGCCACCAATTAATATCAGAGTTATTTGTGTAATATTCCCTAATTTGTTTACCACATACTTGCTATAATCTCTTAATTCATCTCATAGCATCATACAATAATTGATTTATTACGAATAATTGACAATACGGCAATTTGAGGATGTTTCCGAGGACGCTGCTGCAGTACCGTCGGGATGCAATAACAGCATAATGTTCATCTTGTACATCCCTTACCCAGACATCAGTTTCATATAGCCTATTTCCCAGATAAGAAAACGAATAATTTGAAAGGAGGAGCATCACCTGCTATTCTAAGGGTATAAAGCATCCCTCCTTCGTTGAATTCGGTTTCATTCTGTTTTCGCTTTCGAGCTGGTAAGAGCTCCTCCAAACCGGCTCAGCTCCTCGCTACCAGAGGCAAGCTACGAGATGGCTGAAGAACATCGACCAAAGCCGCTTGTTGAAGCGCACATCGTCATCCGCACCGCAAATATCATCGGGCGAGGAGGATTGCAACCAGTGCGCCGTCAAAGTGTGTCCGATCAGCAAGCGGCGGCAAGTTTGTACGAGATGGCTGAAGAAAATCGACCAAAGCCGCTTGTTGAAGCGCACCGCTTGTCAGCACCGCAAATCTCATCGGGCGAGGAGGATTGCAACAAGTGCGCCGTCAAAATGTGTCCGTGTTACGCAAATTCAACAGTTCAATCGGCCCTTTTCAGAGCCAACAAATGTGTTTCAAAGAGTTGATTGTGTAAAATTCCTAATTTGTTCGAGATGATCGTCATCCGCACCGCAAATCTCATCGGGCGAGGAGGACGCAACAAGTGCGCCGTCAAAATGTGTCCGTGTTACGCAAATTCAACAATTCAATCGGCCCTTTCCAGAGCCAACAAATGTGTTTTAAAGAGTTAATTGTGTAATATTCCCTAATGTGTTTACCACATACTTGCTATAATTTCTTAAATCATCTCATAGCAGCATACAATAATTGATTTATTGCGAATAATTGACAATACGGCAATTAGAGGATGTTTCCGAGGACGCTGCTGCAGTGCCGTCGGGATGCAATAACAGCATAATGCTAATCTTGTACATCCCTTACCCAGACATCAGTTTCATACAGCCTATTTCCCAGATAAGAAAACGAAGAATTTGAAAGGAGGAGCATCACCTGCTATTCTAAGGGTATAAAGCATCCCTCCTTCGTTGAATTCGGTTTCATTCTGTTTTCGCTTTCGAGCTGGTAAGAGCTCCTCCAAACCTGCTCAGCTCCTCGCTACCAGAGGCAAGCTGTTTGTACGAGATGGCTGAAGAAAATCGACCAAAGCCGCTTGTTGAAGCGCACCGCTTGTCAGCACCGCAAATCTCATCGGGCGAGGAGGATTGCAACCAGTGCGCCGTCAAAATGTGTCCGTGTTACGCAAATTCAACAATTCAATCGGCCCTTTTCAGAGCCAACAAATGTGTTTTAAAGAGTTGATTGTGTAATATTCCCTAATTTGTTCGAGATGGCTGAAGAAAATCGACCAAAGCCGCTTGTTGAAGCGCACATCGTCATCCGCACCGCAAATCTCATCGGGCGAGGAGGACGCAACAAGTGCGCCGTCAAAATGTGTCCGTGTTACGCAAATTCAACAATTCAATCGGCTCTTTCCAGAGCCAACAAATGTGTTTTAAAGAGTTAATTGTGTAATATTCCCTAATGTGTTTACCACATACTTGCTATAATTTCTTAATTCATCTCATAGCAGCATACAATAATTGATTTATTACGAATAATTGACAATACGGCAATTAGAGGATGTTTCCGAGGACGCTGCTGCCGTTCCGTCGGGATGCAATAACAGCATAATGCTAATCTTGTACATCCCTTACCCAGACATCAGTTTCATACAGCCTATTTCCCAGATAAGAAAACGAAGAATTTGAAAGGAGGAGCATCACCTGCTATTCTAAGGTATAAAGCATCCCTCCTTCGTTGAATTCGGTTTCATTCTGTTTTCGCTTTCGAGCTGGTAAGAGCTCCTCCAAACCTGCTCAGCTCCTCGCTACCAGAGGCAAGCTGTTTGTACGAGATGACTGAAGAAAATCGACCAAAGCCGCTTGTTGAAGCGCACCGCTTGTCAGCACCGCAAATCTCATCGGGCGAGGAGGATTGCAACCAGGGCCCGTCAAAATGTGTCCGTGTTACGCAAATTCAACAATTCAATCGGCCCTTTTCAGAGCCAACAAATGTGTTTTAAAGAGTTGATTGTGTAATATTCCCTAATTTGTTCGAGATGGCTGAAGATAATCGACCAAAGCCGCTTGTTGAAGCGCACATCGTCATCAGCACCGCAAATCTCATCGGGCGAGAAGAACGCAACCAGTGCGCTGTCAAAATCAAACTCATCATCTGTGGTGCAGTCAAGAATCAAGCCTGTTAGGTACCATTACCACTATTTTAGGCAAATCAAGCGTCTGGCTAGTGAAATTGCTCAAGATTTCAAACTTGAGCTACATTTTAAGATTTCGACTTCAGCCGTGTGGTCCAATATCTGTTGCTGATGTGTGCCATCCACACGACGAAACATTCAGCTGGTTCGTCGTATAAGCAGAGAACTTGTTCATTGCATTGCATTGAGGATTTTTCGTTTAACCATGGCAATCAACTGATAATATCCTGTAGTGCCATTTATCTATAACAGCATTCGTGCTAACAAAGCCTTTGGCTCTTTTTAGGGCCACCACATGTGCGTAAAAGAGTTATCGGAGTAATATTTCCGACTTAATTTATTACATTGCCAAGCAATGAATAATATTTCTCTCAAACCATAAGAACTACAAAGCGATGACTGGATCTACTACTGAATCACTACTGTTCTTTCCAATGCTACTGTATATTTCAGAGGAGGTTATTGATATAATTTCAAAATGATCATACATCCTGAAGTGAAATTTCACATTTTCATAGATAAATATGACGAATGATTGACCAAATTGCAAATCGTTATATGCATTAATATTTACGAAAGTTTCGAGCACTGAAAACAGTATGAAGTCAAAACGAACAACAACAATGACATCAAATTCAGTTACATAAACCATCGTGGTCCTACGTCACCAGTTCGTTCAACCCCATAGGGATGTACCCTTATAGTTTTTATAATCGAAGTGCTCCCATAAAATATGGCAAATCAAAGACACTGTTGGATGTGCCACTCTAGTTTAAATTCGTTGTGAAATGTTGAGCACTCACCCCGACGGCACTGCAGCAGCGTCCACGAATAGTCTCAAATTGTCGAGCCATCAATTATTCATGACAAATTAAATTTTGTGCGAAATTGTGAGATTGATTGAGGAATATAAGATGTAATAAGGTCGGAAATATTATTCTTTCAACTCTTTTCCACAAATTTGATGGCCCTGACAAGGGCCGATAAAATTCTTAGCCTCGATGCGGTCACAGATAAATAGCACTGCGGGATTGATCAGTTGATTGCCATGGTCCGTGGATGGCGCACAACAGCAACGGGTAGTGGATCACCGGGCACAAGGCGAAATCTGGAAACGATGCTCACTCTTGAAATCTTGAGCGATTTCCACCGATCACCAGACGCTGGATCGCTAGCTTCAAATTAGCAGGTGCGGACGTCGCTGCGCAGGATCGCAGCAGCTCTTGCCAGCTCGGAAGTCGAAACGGAATGAAACCGAATCCAACAAAGGAAGCATGCTATATACCCTTAGATTAGCAGATTATGCTCCTCCCTTTCGTGCTCTTCTCTTTCTAATCGACCAATCTGGAAAATGGGTATGTGCCAATAATGTGTTGGGCGAAGAATTACTTGAAAATTGCGGAAAATGATAATGCGTGAGAAATTGATCGAACATGAATTGTTGAAAGGGTTGACATTTACTAAATATTCTATAGTTAGCTATTGATAATCAATAGTTTTCTTTAGTATGAAGGTGAATTTCTGATTAATGCGTGCCAAAATGATGAAAATTGTTCTATCAAAATTTCTGTTCAAAACCATTCTAAACATGTCGCAATTTTGTTACATGTGGTAATTTTCATAATCGAAGTGCTCCCATAAAATATGGCAAATCAAAGACACTGTTGGATGTGCCACTCTAGTTTAAATTCGTTGTGAAATGTTGAGCACTCACCCCGACGGCACTGCAGCAGCGTCCACGAATAGTTAATTATTCATAACAAATTAAATTTTGTATGAAGCTGCTAGATTGATTGAGAAATATAAGATCTAATAAGGTCGGAAATATTATTCCTTCAACTCTTTTCCACAAATTTGATGGTCCTGACAAGGTCCGATGGCAGATAAATAGCACTGCGGGAAGTTATCACTTGATTGCCACGGTCAAACGGGAAATCCTCAACGCAAACAGCCACAGCAACGGGTAGTGGATCCACGGGCACATGTCGAAATCTGGAAACGATGCTCACTTTTGGAATCTCGAGCGATTCCGACGCTCGATTAGCAGCAACTCTGGGGCTTCTAGTAATTGGCTCTTCCTAACGGGCTTGCTTCTTGACCGCCGATGCTGAATTTATCACGGGTTGAAATCTGGGAGCGCGGATAAATTTGCGGCGGCGACGACGATGGCTTGGACGCTTCTCCGAGCAGCAGTAGTTTGCCGCTCGGAGAAGCGCCCAAGCCATCGTCATCGCCACCGCAAATCAATCTTGCGTCTTCCTCTTCCGACGGCACAAATTGGACTGTGACGCGGGTGCAAAAGCAAAGCGAGAATGACTCGCCCGACCGTGTTCACAGTCCGACCGCAAAAGAAGACTGAGGGAAGAAGCAGGGACCCGTTTGCTTTTATAGTGGGAAGCGACACCGTCGAAAAGTGCTCGAACGTGATTGGTTGGATAAGAAAGGGGTCAACATTTATCAAATTTTCAATAGTTTAACAACAAAATTCATTTATCGGATATATTACTAACGATGCGTAGATACATTTCTGATCAAATGATACTAAAATCGTAATAATTGGTTCATAAACAACTGAGTTATTAACGTTCAAAATCTCCCCTAATTTCGTTACATGTCTCATTTTCCGTACTTTTAAAGTGCACCCCAATATAGAAAACAAAGACGTAGTCCTACGTCAAAAACAACTTTCGATTGATCGTAGATCGTAGCGCGATAGTCGACTGACTCGGGCGAGCACTCAACAAGGAATTTTTGGACGATGGCTTGTACCAAGCAGACTGTCCGTAAGTCCACTGGTGGAAAGCGGCCACTCGCAAGCAGCCGGCCACGAAAGTCGCTCGCAAGAGTGCCCCAGCCACCGGAGGAGTCAGGAAGCCGTATCGCTATCGACCAGAAAACGGTCGCTCTGCGTGAGATCCGTCGCTACCAGAATTCGTCGTTCTTCCAGAGCCTGGTCCGTGAAATCGCTCAGGACTTCAAGACCGATCTGCGATTACAGAGCTTGGCCGTCATGGCCCTGCAAGAAGCGAGCGAGGATATCTTTGAGGGTACCAACATGTACGCGATCCACGCCAAGCGTGTCACCATCAAGCCGAAGGCCTTCTAGCTGGCTCGTGTACCGTGGCGAACGAGTTTAAATCGAATTGGGACATAATTTCAAGCAAAACGGCCCTTTTCAGAGAGATATTTCACCTATTTTTATTAACTAATTTTTTTAATTATTACCAATAAACAAATTCGGATGATTAGTTTTCTAACGGAGAGACATGGAAAACAAAGTTTTACTTAGGTTCCCGTCGGGCGGCGGTAGCATTTTTTGCAGTCTTCTCTGTGCGCGTATTTGGATTCGATTGACACTTTCTTACCAAATCAAATCATCAACAAAGCTGTTGCTGATAAGTTTTAGTTTTCAATTCGACAAGATATACTGATCGCTTTGGCATGCAAGTGGTTAGCGACGACGAGGCAAACCGGGATGAATTCTTCATTCCGCAGTCCGCAATTTATCTCTCATGTACACAATGTCGACGATTGCCCTGCGCGAGCGCGATGGGAAACTGATTTTGGCTCGGTGATTCTTCGAAAAGCACTATTTTTGACCCTGATGAGTGATTGCATGCAAATGACTGTCCGAAATATGAATCCATCACATCCATTCA
>NW_018736555.1:0-69021 GCF_002204515.2 Aedes aegypti
TAAGTCATAAACACTTAGGTAAGGGACGATTCAAATATGACGTCCATCATTTGTCACCACAACCTTTAAAATATTCCTTTATTAACAACTTTACAGTTTTTCAATATTGTTTTTAGATTTTACTGGGGATTCTTCCAAAGTTTTCTGGAATCAAAATGAAGTTTTTTTTTTATTATTTCTTTCAAAACTGGGATTCAGTTGTTGTTTGGGACTTTCTCTTTGAGATTGGTCTGTTTGAGCCGTACATAGTCGTCTCTCCGATAATACAATTTGTATCCAGTGGTACTGTTAAATCGGAATCTGCATCCAAGAATTCTCTAAGGAAACGAAGACTATGCACTTTGTCAGGATTTTTTCAAGAAATATATTGTCGCAGAAAGTCGTAGCAAAGACCTAACCAGTTTTGAAATGATAATACCTCGCTCGAGTTAGGTACCCTTGAAATTTACTGCTTGAATTCAACTAGAGAACCTCGTGATAAAGATTGCGTCTAAATATAATTTTCATAGCAATCGATAGTCTAGTTCAAGTCTCTTGGACGAAGCTGTCCGTATCCCGAAAATATACGTAGTCAGTAGTGATCCTTTATATGAGAGATAAGCGTAAGTAAAATGGAATGATTTGGCAACAGATCAGCAGTGCAGAGTTTGCTCGCCTCGAGAATAATATTGTAACACGAACATGACTTCCCCATTGCTAAAAAGTGTATTTTATTTTGTTATAGATCTTTGAGCTACATTTCCAAACTAATGAACTGCATAAAAAATCAACAACTAAATATTGCATTTACCAAAAGTCAAAAAAGGAAAATATTTCATATATTTTGCTCTATGTCAAACAACTTTCATCGAAATAACTTCAAACGGATTACATTAGGGGAAATCAGGGTAAAACCGACACTGTGGGTAAGCTCGACACCCTTTTGATTTTTCATGTTTTGAGCAGATTTTCATGCAGTTTCCACTACGCTATATTTTAACTTGTGAAATGTTGTGTTTCAAATGACATTACAACTAACGCTACCAATAAACTACCAAAATAAACAACAAATCATATTGGATAACATAGAAGCAACAGCAGTTGCAATATTTCGCTATTTTTCTTTAACAATTTCGCATGTGACATTTTTAAAAATATCATTATTTGTTCTGCGTCTACATCATCATTTACTATTATTACGTTGATACAACATGAAGGAGAAATTAATTTTTGGTTTTTCAACAGCTGAAAACGCTATTGAAAAATAAATGTTTACTCGGGGTAAGATCGACACTTTCATTTGGGGGTAAAATCGACACCTTTCTTTGCTTCATAATCTAACTTCAGAGTATCTTTCTAATCCAAAGACTATCTCTGCAGTTTATGTGAGTCTTAATTTCGAATTCCAATGAAGTTCACGGATGGCGAACTTGGTAACATGTGAAATATGACACGATATAACTTGCCATAAGCTATCATTAAGTATTTTAAAAAATATATTCTATGTTATCACGTTTGAACTTATTTGATGAAGCTTTGAAGAAATTTTTTCATTTAAAATTGAAGAATTTGAATTATTTTCACATAGCATTTGAAATATTTTCACATAAATTAATCTTATTGTTTATTTACAAACCATTGAGTTCGACAGTTTTTTATAATCTGAAAATAATTACACTTTTCTGTTTTGATAAAATAAAACAGTGTTTATTTTCACAATCATTCGCTACATCTTCATCTTCATAAGCATTCCATGAACACAAATTAAAAATATCCATGTGTATTCACCCCAACTATATAAACTTAGCATGGGACATTTGCATTTCTCACATATATTTAGTGGAACTTTGGCCCCTCCTCAATAATTTACGTAATATGTTAATAATCCTTTAAAAGAAGGGTTCATAAATGTCGAAAGTCATGTTTAGAGCATTCTTTTAAATATGCAATGTGATGGTGATGTTAACAACGTATAAATTCTACTCAAAGTGGATGTGTCGGTTTTACCCCAACAGGGTGTCGATCTTACCCGCACTCTCAATTGGCTCACCTAAAAATAATGAAATTTCAATTTGATTTAAATCACTATATAACCTTAATATATCATCCAGCGATCGCAAGGATTGATAGATTTAAAACCAATTTGTGATTCTACAACAATTTTAGGTTCGTTTAACAAGCGAAAGTACACAAATTTTATCAATAAGCTTAGGGTGTCGGTTTTACCCCGAATTCCCCTACTCTTCAAGAAAACTTCAAAATAAACATAACGCATGTTCGTTTGGCTTACGCTTTGACAGCTCTCGCTGCTTTATTATGGTTCACACTTTGAAAGAAATGTCAGCTTTAGCGTATCTCTCTTATCACTAGTTCCAGACCTTCCAGATTTGTCTGGAATATTTCGGAATCTAGAAGAGCCAGATAAAATTTTCCACGAATTTGTAAGGTTTTGTAATGAATTTGTAAGGTTCTTCATCCACGACATAAGAGAACCAGACTTTTCTAGACAAAATATTTAAAATCTACCAGATTTTTGAAAAAAATAAAATATTTGGCATCCCTGACTGGTTCTCAGCGTATAGCAGCACGTCCGTTGCTCTCTACTATAACCGCATAATTGATCTCGCTTGATTTGAACGATCGCTACGAAGTCGGATTTTACGAGTTATCTGAGAGAATGACAGTAGGCTTCATCTGTGAGAAACAGTGTTTGAATTTTGAGCCGAATAAGCCGATCGAACCATATTCGGATAGTGTAACAGTTTGCGAACCATAACAGTTCGTGGCACATCGCAATCAGAGAGCCCTATAAATATAAACATTCACTCTCTCGTTTGCTACGTGGCACGAGAGCGTTCAAGAGCAGCAACTCTCAAGCCCTCAGTACACTCTTTGCCAAGTGTGCAAATTTTTCCACACGCATAAACTAACACTTCAATATCCACTTGACACTTCAGATGTTTTGTCATTGTTGAGACCGATGTTTGCATGTTGGTTTATGCGTGCGGAAAAATTTGCACACTTGACAAACAGTGTACTGAGGGCTTCACAGATTGCAACAGTATCGAGCCATTCGGGTGATTTTTTTTCGTTAAAAATTTGTTATAACTTTTTCTGGTAATGCAGTTTTTAACAATCTTATTATAATCTATTGGACCATTGAACACCCTCGCCTCTGTTTCTTGATCAGAATAAGTGTGGGTCAGCGAGTGTTACAAATGATCGGCGCCAAACAGTGGGTGGTGTGTGTCTGTCTTGTTTTCGTTCATGGCTCATTATCTTCCACGAACGAAAAATGTCATGTGTGTTGCATGAATATAGGCGGATAAATGGGATGAAATTATGGCTCGTGTGTCAATGACCAGTAAATTTTCCTAAGCCTGATGAGGAATGTCTATACAGATTTAAATAACTCTCCATCAAACGTTCTGCTCAATCACAGTACGCAGCCTAAAGAGTAAACATTGAAATAGGCCTAGGCAGTGGATGCTTTTACATTCAATTAATAAATACCATTTATCCAATCGACTGTAGCAGTACCATGATTTTGTAGTTATAATTTGTAAATAAATATTAGTAGTAAATGGAATGAACACCATTGAGCTACCCCTTGAGCTCGATCGCTCAGTTTGAGTGAATAGTGGAATGAACTCACTGAGCTCACTTGCTCCACACCGCAGTCCAGAAATTAAATGAGTCCCAACAAGCCCAAACCTAGCAGCCATACGAACGTTGATAGAGCGCATTTTTGTGCAAAATGGTGTAGCGTCAGTGTTCAATACCCGCCATCAACCTTTTTAAATAGATTTGTGGCGCGTTGCGAGCCCGACGCACCACCCCCATTTTGATAGCAACCGTTTTCGACCCCGCTTTCCTGCTGCGAAGAAAGTCCCGGCGGTACACGTGGTCTGAGAGGGCAGCGTATGTCATTCCCGCCAAGAAACAGAGCCGGTTTCCACCGGCGAGGTTCTCAGCTCCGACGAAATTACGTCCGAGTGAGACACAGCGAAGTTAAAAAGTTCCCCGACCGGTTTCGATCCGGTGACCACCAGCGTGAGAGGCGTGGATCGCATCCATTACACCACCGACGGTGCGGATCTTTGGTGAGACGGCCGTACCCCGTCGTTGAAGACCACAAATCTGCGTGGGATGGCGTTGAGAACGGCAGGCAAGACGATCATCGAGCGAGCGAGCGAGTAGCACCAAGAGTCGAACACCGGAAAGGAGACCGCGTGTAGTGGTGAACGCTTCATCCGAACTGGAACAAAAACAAAACCAAACGCTCCCGAGCGTCAGAGCGCTGGCTTACTCGCATCTGTCGACTCCCGAGTAACTGAAGCTAAAAGTGATTCGCGAACGTGTTCGGAGCTGCTCAGAGTCATATTGTGCTTTTGGGAAAAAAGCTGCTTACCCTCCGAGATTTATGGTTTTCAAGGGCTTTTGACTACAAACGAGTAGTTTACTGTCGATATGATGGTTATACAATTAATTTGTCTGTCAAAACCATAATAAATCACACCTTGCTCGGTTACTCGCGAGTAAACGCTCGCGAGCTTGTTGCTACTTCTTTTGACATGTTCTCCCGAGCAGACGGGTGCGGGCTTACTCACACCTAGCCAGATCCCGAGACTGTGATGTTTGTTATGCGTTGGTATACACTCGTGAGCTGCTTCGTGATGCGAACTTTTCCAGCACTGACTAAGAGTCAAGCCAACGAACCGCAAATGCCCTCACGACAGTAGCCATCGTCCAAACTGTAAGTAAGCATGCATGCTTTCTTTTCCCATGCGCATGGTGAGATTTGCCCCTAGCTTTAGCCAAATCAGGTAGTGTGGCCTTAGCATATTTTCCTGACAAATGGAAAATGTTAAAACCAGACAAAAATCCTGCAGAAGCTTCTAGCTATCGTCCAATCAGTTTGCTTTCCTCCATCAGTAAACTTTTTGAAAAGGTTATTTTGAACAGAATGATGGCCCACATCAACGAAAATTCAATTTTTGCCAATGAACAGTTCGGATTCCGCCATGGACATTCGACCACTCATCAACTTTTACGTGTAACAAATTTGATCCGTTCCAACAAATCTGAAGGCTATTCTACTGGTCTTGCTCTTCTAGACATAGAAAAAGCATTCGACAGTGTTTGGCATGAAGGTTTGCTTGTAAAATTAAAAAAACTTTAATTTTTCAACATACATTGTTAGAATAATTCAAAGTTATCTGTCAAATCGTACACTTCAGGCGAAGTATTCACTGAAGCCCTGAGGCGCGAACGGAACACTCTGGACCTAAACGGTGAAGAGCTAGTTGCTGTGATATCACGAGCGTGTGATGCTTCCATGCCGAGAAAAGCACCTCCTAGAGAGAACAGGCCGCCGGTGTATTGGTGGTGCGAATCAATTGCAAATCTTCGAGCAATCTGCCTTCGGGCTAGACGAAGAATGCAACGCGCACGCACAGAAGCACAAAGAGAGGAACGCGGTGCAGCATTCAGAGAGGCAAAGTTGGCTCTCAAAAAGGAAATCAAGAGTCGAAAACGGGCATGCTTTGAAAGCCTATGCGAGAGTGCCAATTCTAGTCCATGGGGTGACGCCTACAGAGTGGTAATGGCTAAGACCAAAGGAGCCATAGCGCCCCAAGAGAAATCGCCCGAGTTGCTGCGATCGATAATCGATGTACTCTTCCCGCACCATCCCATAAGCCCATGGCCCCCAGCGCCGTATGCGGCAGATGAAGAAGAAGAAGTGGCGAGAGTGACGAACGAAGAACTGGCAGAAGTCGTGAAATCATTCGCGTCAAACAAGGCACCGGGACCCGATGGTATCCCGAATGTTGCCTTAAAAGCGGCAGTGAACACGGATCCGGACATGTTCAGAACCACGATGCAACGCTGCATTGATCAAGGAATCTTCCCGGATGTATGGAAGCGACAGAAATTGGTGCTACTACCAAAGGCGGGGAAACCACCAGGTGATCCGTCGGCGTATAGACCTATCTGTCTACTAGATACGACGGGCAAGTTATTGGAGAGGTTGATTCTCAACAGACTAGTACCGTATACGGAGAGTGCGGACGGCCTGTCCAACAACCAGTTTGGATTCAGAAAAGGTAAATCTACTCTGGACGCCATCCAGTCGGTCGTTCAGACAGCTGAGGTGGCAATCGAGCATAAAAGGAGCGGCATCCGTTACTGCGCGGTTGTCACTGTGGATGTGAAGAATGCGTTCAACAGCGCAAGCTGGGAAGCAATAGCACACGCGCTTCACCGCCTCAAGGTACCGGTGCAGTTGTGTAAGCTTCTAGAAAGCTATTTTGATGGTAGGATTCTACTGTATGACACAGAGGAGGGGCAGAAAAGCGTTCGAATTACCGCGGGAGTACCTCAAGGTTCAATCTTGGGCCCGCTGTTATGGAATGCGATGTACGATGACGTACTGAGGCTGCCCCTCCCGACGGGTGTTAAGATTGTTGGCTTCGCCGACGATATCACCCTAGTGGTCTATGGTGAATCGATGGAGGAAGTAGAGTTGACAGCAGCGCACTCTATTTCCCTGGTTGAGGAATGGATGAAATCTAGGAAACTAGGACTGGCCCGTCACAAGACTGAGGTGGTGGTGGTCAACAACCGCAAGTCCGAGCAACGGGCGCTTATCTCGGTAGGTGATTGCACCATAGAGTCCAAACGATCCCTTAGGCATCTTGGGGTAATGATCGATGACAAGCTGAGCTTCGCTAGCCACGTTGAATATGCCTGTAAAAGGGCATCTACGGCTATAGCGGCGCTTTCGAGGATGATGTCTAACAGCTCTGCTGTAATTGCCAGCAAACGCAAGCTGCTGGCAAGCGTGGCGCTATCCATACTAAGGTATGGAGGACCAATCTGGTCAAAAGCGCTTAGAACAAGAAGAAACCTAAAGCGGTTGGAAAGCACGTACAGGATAATGTGCTTAAGAGTAGCAAGTGCATACCGGACGGTATCTAAAGAGGCCGTGTGCATCATAGCCGGGATGACGCCCATCGGGCTCATCATCAAGGAAGATGTTCAATGCTTCAACCAAAGGGGTACCAGAGGAGTCCGCGACACGTGTAAAGAGGAAACGCTCAGAAGCTGGCAGCAGGAATGGGATAACTCCACTAAGGGTAGATGGACCCATCGGCTAATACCAAATGTGTCAGATTGGTATGGTAGAAGGCATGGGGAAGTGAACTTCCACCTGACGCAGTTTCTGTCAGGACATGGTTGCTATAGACAGTACCTGCATAGGTTCGGGCACTCAGAATCTCCTGCGTGCCCCAATTGTGCTGGTGTAGAGGAAACAGCGGAGCATGTCGTGTTCGATTGCCCCCGTTTCACTGTTGTGAGAGGTCGCATGCTCACTACATGCGGAGGGGACACGTCCCCCGACAATATTATAGAGAGAATGTGTGCGGATGACGAGTGCTGGAATGCAGTAACTACGGCTGTCACTCACATTATGTTAGAATTGCAGCGTCTATGGCGCGCCGACCAAGAGTTGGCTGCAGAGGATTAGCCCTGCCGAGGCTGGTCCCTTGTAACATTGTTTAAGTCGGCTAGGAGAAGCAGTTTGCCTAGGCTACTTCTGCTACACGTGTTGTGCTATATGCACTGGTCCCTTCCCGAAGAAATACCGTAAGGTGGTTCCGGGGAGATGAGGGTCTGAGTCCAAGGGTCATGTCGATGCACTGTTCACCACTTGAGCAATTCTAAATGAATTGCTCATGCACAGTGCATAGGCTGGTTTTAGCGGGTCGTCGTTGGTGCGTCATCCCCGCATTCCCTGAGTTATCTTCTCAGGGGATCTGTTTGCAGATTTCCCCCTTGTAAAAAACAAAAAAAAAAAAAAAAAGGTTAATTATCAGAACTCCAGATCTGAAAGACTTCCTGTAAGAGCTGGTGTTCCTCAAGGCAGCATTTTGGGACCAATATTATACAATATTTTCACATCTGACTTACCTGAGCTACCTCAGGGATGTCAAAAATCCCTGTTTGCGGATGACACAGGCCTCTCCGCCAAAGGACGAAGCCTGCGTGTCATCTGTAGTCGAGTGCAAAAAAGTTTGGATATTTTTTCTTCATACTTGCAAAAATGGAAGATTTCTCCTAATGCTTCCAAAACTCAACTAATAATATTCCCACATAAACAAAAAGCTCATTATTTGAAACCTTCAAGTAGGCATGTTGTTACGATGAGAGGGGTTCCCATAAATTGGTCAGATGAAGTTAAGTATCTAGGGCTCATGCTAGATAAGAATTTAACTTTCAAAAATCACATTGAGGGCATTCAAGCCAAATGTAATAAATATGTAAAATGTCTCTATCCCCTTATTTATAGAAAATCAAAACTTTGTCTTAAGAACAAGCTTTTGATATTCAAACAAATTTTCAGGCCAGCCATGTTGTATGCTGTACCAATATGGACTAGCTGTTGTAATACCAGGAAGAAAGCTCTGCAGAGAATTCAAAATAAAATTTTGAAAATGATTCTGAGTATTCCTCCCTGGTATAGTACCAATGAGTTACATAGAATATCCAATGTTGAAACAGTGGAACAAATGTCAAATGCAATCATTAATAATTTCAGCAAAAATTGTTACAATCTTCTATTGCCACGATTAATGCGTTATATGTTTAGGTTAAGTTAGGTTAAGTATATCAAAAACTTTTTTTTTTCTCTTATAAGCAGGTGAAATCAACTCACCTGTAAAAAAACTGAACTGCTACGGCAAATGAAATGTAATATGTTGTTAACAAAATGTTAATTAAATCTTAAATTTGTTTTACCAAATTAGGATGATAGTGTTGTTTAATAACACAGAACACCTAGATATAAGAAATGAATGTAATGTTTGGAATGATACTAATAAAGAAATTTAAAAAAAAAAACCGCTGCAAATAGCCGTACCGTTTGGCCGTGCGTGAGCGCCGGTAGCAGGTTTTAAGTTTTGATTTTGAGTTGCTCACGGAAATGAATACCGCACCGCACGATTATGAATTTTATAGTTAGCTAGCGTAGACGAGGGAATGAATGAGAGAGATAGGCCTATAAGTATTGCCGATAAATAAGAATTGTTAATACAAAATTTGTATACACTGCTTGAGTCGATTTTACACTGGTAGAAAAACGTCGCGAGTAACTGAATAAAACGGCTTATCGTTTTGTCATAAAATTCTTGTGTGAAATAATAGGAACTCCATAGTTTTTGAACGCGAGCTCATTGTATGCAAAATTTGAGCAATGTACACGTCGAAAAAATGTTTAGAAAGTGATTCATTTTAAAACAGTTTTAGAAGACAGGTTGTGATTCTTCTGAATTGATTTTCTCAAAATCGTATGGAAGTTACTTACGTCGATTTGAAAAAGTAATCGAGAAATGTTGAATTGAAATGAAAAGTTGAGTTGAATAAATGGGAGTTTGGGTTTCAGTACAGAACAACAATCTTTGAACAGCAATTTGCATGAGAGAATCTAAAGCTGTAGATGTAGGAGTACATTTCGCACTTTGGTCGTTTTTTTGTAGTCTCTTTTTGAGTATTTTCTGGGAAGGTTGGTTCTGAACTCAACCAACGATTTTTCTCCCATCGAACGTGGCTTGTTCGAAGTGTTTACTGGTGAAATCTGCCCGTAATGATACCCCTCGCGACAATTGTCTAGTCGCCGGCAGAGTTCGCTTTTTCACACACAAATTTTCTGATTCGCACGACTTCACAGTCGTGAGGCATCTTGTTTCCCTATGTCAGCCAACTCGCTTCCCGCACAATAACTTTAGAAAAATCTCTAATCCTTCCCTGAAGGGTCTCAAAAAGTCGGGCAACCTCCAAAAACGGTTAGTGGTCTCCAATCGGAGTGGCGCTTAAGCCATTTTAACTTACATCCGGGAAACTCGTAAGGCTGCCGGGTTACAAGACATTTCTATACAAAAACTTTCATTAATATAGGCAGCTGATTATCTTCACCACAGAAGCTTTAAAAATATTGGAGGATTCCCAAGAATAATCGCTGGACTATCAAAAATAAAGTCAGTGCGACAAATTCACTGTAAGTAGTAATATGTAACAGAGTTTTTGGAGTAATTCTCAGCGTTTTTTGACGATGCATTTATTGTTCAATCCCAACTTAGGTTTCATAAAGAATAATCTGAGAAAAGATTTCCTGAGAAATTTTTGGATAAATCATTCATATACTCAAAGCCAAATACTCAAGTTCAAAAAAGAAGGATGTACTGAAGAACTACTGAAGATATATTTAGAAAAAAAAAATAAATGATTTTGGTGAGGAGTAGATTAAAGTAAATTGATTCAGGCACAAATAATGGTCAATGAAAAATCCTGAAATTATCCCTTAACGTAGGAACAGGTGGGCCAGCTCTATGGTAAGGATGGTAAGGGAGACATGGGAGATTGGATTTTCGAACATTTTGAAAATTTTGAATCGTCCTGTTACCAAACATTAATTAATTAAGAAAGCCCTTAAATTTTAACTGCGAAAGTGCTCATAAGAGCTCTAAGTTGAGAAGCAGACTTTGTTCTAACTGGGACGTGGTACCAGAGAGAAAAATATTAACAAACATATTAACAAACCAAATATCCATATACGTTATATTGGTAAAATATACAGAACTAAATATGTTTTGCATTTGTCCCTGACCCACCATTGAAGCAAAATACGAATCAATTTATCAAAACAAAATGAAATAAAATCCTTGAATAATTAACACAAATCTTCTTGCAAATTTTAATACATACAACAAAACTTAATACCAGCCATCATATCGTCCACCTCAACAGCTGTTGCATTGAGCATTGGTGTGGGATCACCACCCACAACAACTCCCGAACAAGTTTTGACGCACTCTGACGTCATGTCCATACAGCTTCATCGCTCAGGTGTGTCGGAATTAGCAATTTTATTTTCCTTTGTATTTTACTTTCTCCCAAATTGGCTAAATCCCATATTTATAAGACGATGCACCATCCATCGGACACAGATACCCACACCAGCAGTCAGGCTGGTCAACCTGAGCCGGTGTTGTCGTGCATGTACCTACGTTTGTAGTTCGGTAAACCACACGAGAGGATTGCATAAACTCTCATGGCTGATGGACTCGATTCGGCTACGGTCGTTGGTTGAGCCCAATTTTTCAATGTTGCCTCCAATAATGCGGAAATGCTGCCAAAAAAATGTCTCCATCTAGATTAAGTTTCAGCAGATCAGATATATTTTTAAATTCCTTATTAGTATTATTCCAAAAATTTCATTCATTTCTTATATCTGGGTGCTCTGTGTAAGGAAACACTATCATCCTTATTTGGTAAAACTAAATTAAGCATTTATTAACATTATGTCAACAAAATATTACATTTCATTTACCGCAGCAGTTAAATTTTTTTTACAGGTAAGTTGATTTCACCTGCTTATAAAAGAAAACAAAAACATTTCAATTAACTAAACCTAACTTAATCTAGATATATAACGCATCCCATGTAGCACTGGTAACAATTGCAATATTTTAGAAAAATAAAACAAATTACATTGCCGTTGCATTTAAGATAATTTGTAGCATGTATTATTGACGATTTTCAATTTTGGTTACCAAGCAATTACATTATAACTTACGCTTTGTTTACATTACATAGGTGTTGCATTTTTACTTGCATGTAACTTAGCCTAGAACTGTCAAAATGAATTAGTTACATTGAAATTGGATCTGTGGTTGCAAAGAAACAAATAACACACTAGGTTACATACAGATTGCTAAGTCAGATGTGTGTAACAGTATGAAGTTTGTTTACAATGAGTCATAGGGGAAGGGATAATAAAATGAACAGGATGGTAAATTGAACACCGAAGTTGTTACGCATGAACAACAAATTTCAATAATTTTTTATTACGCACGGATGATTTAGAGCATAAATAAGAATGTTTTTGTTGAAACAGAGATACATTGAAGTCAGAACCACGTTCAGAAATTGAAACTGATGTAATTTTAGGCACGGAAGTGTTGAGGTTTTTCAATAAGGTGAATATCGTAATGATATGATGTCGAATTAGAAACCTTGAGAACTATTTTCAAAGGGGTTATAATCATTTATAGCTGTATTTTCAGGACTGTGGTACAAAATTTAAAAAAATGTTTGTTATGCGCGTGTGATTTATTTATTTATTTATTTATTCTTCTTTGCCTTCAACTTATTGGTTGCACAGACTGTAGCTTACATTAATTATCTTATCCTACTTTTAAATGTCGTCTTTGTTATATTAAAATCGAACTTGTCATGCACTTCATTGAAATATCTACAGCAGCTATGGAGAGGATTATTAATACCGTAAAGAGTACGATGCGTTGGTAGATAAAATAACGTATTTTGTCGTAGACGACGAACCGGAGCATGGAAATTCATCTATCGAAGAAGATTTGCGCAGTCGATGATTCCTGTCAGTAAGTCAAAGCAGAAGATTCGTTGTGCCATAACTCTTCTCGACGCTAACATGTCCAATCCTATTAGTCTGCAACGGTGTAGGGAGGTAATCTGATGGGATCATTCCACGGTAATTGACGCAAAACATAACGCACAAAAGATCGCTGCACCCGTTCGATTCCGTCAGCTTGAACTTGATGATACGGTGCCCAGACTTGTACGGCGTACTCCAACACACTGCTCATTAAAGTTCATCCTGCTATTGACAATCACTCCAAGATCCTTAATAGAACTGACACGTTCAAGTGTTTGAGATGCCATTTCGTAATTTTGTTGCATCGGGGAACGTGAGCGTGAAAATGAAATACATTTGTCTGCATTTACTTCCATTCCGTTGGCGTGACACCACTTCACGATCGTATCCAAATCTCGTTGTATAATACAACAGTCGATACGGGATAGTATCGCTCGGAAGATTTTCAGGTCATCGGCGAAAAACAATTTTTCTGATTGAATTAGACCACACAGATCGGCAGTGAACAAAATTAAAAGCAGCGGTCCCAGATGACTTCCCTGAGGAACACCCGAAGGTATCCTGAAACGTGATGACTTAATACCATCAATTTTGACGAAAGCCCAGCATGCAGTCAAATATGAGCGTAACCAAGCTGTTGCCCACTCGGGGAGGCCCATTTTTTGTAGCTTTGCAATAAGTAATCCGTACTCTATCGAAAGCCTTTGCAAAATCGATATGTACGGCATCGAATTGACGATTTTTTTCCATTTTGGTTCTAACACTAGTTACAAACGTCATTAGGTTCGTCGTTGTAGATCTGTTTTTGACAAAACCGTGCTGTACCTCCGGAATGACTGGCAAAACGGCTCGATACAAGGCCTCATGGAAGAAGTATTCGAGAATTTTGGAAAAACAGCTCAGAATTGAAATACAACGGTAATTTTCAGCATTCGTTAGGTTGCCCGATTTGTGAATCGGAGTAATAGACGCTTCTTTCCATAAAGCAGAAAAAACGCGATTCGTCAGCGATCGATTAAAGAGAATTGATAAGGGTAGGGCAAGCGATTCGGCGCACTGCTTAATAAACAGCGGTGGAATTTCATCGGGACCTGGACCTTTAGTGGTATCCAAGTCAGATAAACGCTGGTAAACTTCGTCTACAGTTGCCTCCATGGGTGGCATACGCAAATCATACGATAAAACACCATCGAGCACCTCGTGAGGAACTTGAGTCGAATTTTCGTTAAAAAAAAATGAAAAATGATTGAAGCTGCGAGTTGCTTGGTTGTTTTTGCGGGGCACATGCTCACGGATGATGTCGTGGATTAGATTGTAAAACTCAATGACTGCGTCGTCCACTGAGTTTTCATTCAGAGTTACATTCCAGTTGATGGCGGTTATACTCCTACAGACAGCACTGACGTCATAATGACGAAAATAGAGTCGGATGTCGTAATTATCCGTATCGTCATTTTTCAACGGTAGGTGAAAATTTAGGAGGATCAGCTTGTGGTGCTGGTCTACTTTTAACAGAGGCAGTGGCGCAACCAAGGCGGAGTTTTGGGGGTCAAACACACCCCCCCCCCCAGAGCCGAAAAATTATAAGGCTTGCCATGTAATTTTTAAAATTCATTACTACACATCATACAACTACAGAGCAGTAACTTAATTTGAATCATATTAACAATGGAAATTTCAGTATTTCTCACAGTTATGTTCTTCTAAGTTGTATTTTTTTAATTCTGAAGAGTTTAGTTTCATAAAAACAAAATTTTCTACGAATTATTACTACAATAAGCTAATAAATAACACCATATTTAAAAACAAACTGATGACTACTTGTTTTTAATTATGAATCGTGGTTTACGGCTAACCAGCCGAGTGGAAGTTTAACAACTACCGAAAAGCTAAACATTACATATAATTTGCAATTGGATTAGATGGACAAATTGATGTGAAGATTTGCGAAAAATTTACACGTCTTCTTAGTGAGAATCGAACTCACGACTCCCTGATCTCTAGTTAGGGCGCGTTACCCCTACGCCATGAGAGGACTCATGAACGCAGAATTTAACCTGAATTCGATTTTAGCTCAATAATCACGTGGTCCTTTTTCGCAAAGTGCACCTCTTTCGGAAGAATTAGATGCCCATCCAAACACAACGCTTTCTATTTATATCCAATGCCTAGCCCGAGAGCGCATTATTTTTTAGGTAATGAAATAGCATACAACACTAGCCAGCAACTGTACTGGCTGAGGTTTCTATTGTGTGGGCTTCCAATGGTGAGGTGCACTTTGCGAAAAAGGACCACGTGATTATTGAGCTGAAATCGAATTCAGGTTAAATTCTGCGTTCATGAGTCCTCTCATAGCGTAGTGGTAACGCGCCCCAACTAGAGATCGTGGAGTCGTGAGATCGATTCTCACCGAGAAGACGTGTAACTTTTTCGCAAATCTTCACATCAATTTGTCCATCTAATCCAATTGCAAATTATATGTAATGTTTAGCTTTTCGGTAGTTGTTAAACTGATGACGTTGTGTCAACACTTAGTAGTGCCTTCAGATATATTGGAACCTTTTCATTAATACAGCATTAAAAATATCAAAAGTTTTATAGCTGCCTAAACATTTTGCCAAATTTGACGACCTTTCAACGCATACAACTTTTTTTTTTATTTTGAAAGATTTCGTAGAATAAAAATCTACAAATGCTTTTAAAGTATTTAGCTGTCGGTGGAAACATTTTGGCCCCATTAGAAACTTATGAAAATTTTGAGATTTTGTATGCGTGGATTATGAAACACATTATTTTTTTTAAGTCAATCATGAACATATGGTGTTCATTGAAAAAAAATGTTGGTAAATTATAATTTGGATTTGTGTATTGGAAATATGGATGCATTAGCGCTGCAATAGTAAACCAATAGAATTACAAAGTCATCCAAAAACAAAGGTTCTTCTTCTTCTTGGCATTAACGTCCCCACTGGGACAGAGCCGGCTACTCAGTATAGTGTTCTTATGAGCACTTCCACAGTTTTTAACTGAGAGCTTTCTTTGCCAAAGTTACCATTTTCGCATTCGTATATCATGTGGCAGGTACGATTATACTCTATGCCCAGGGAAGTCAAGGAAATTTCCATTACGAAAATATCCTGGACCGACCGGGAATCGAACCCAGACAACTTCAGCATGGCTTTGCTTTGTAGCCGTGGACTCTAACCACTCGGCTAAGGAAGGCCCCAAAAAAACAAAGGTTATTTGTCGTTTAGAAGAAAAATTAAGGTGTTTTCCCATATTTCTACATAAAATCTTCACAATGAAAGCAGAACTCATTTTTAGCCCTTAGACTCAATTTTCTAGATTGCATTCTGTAAGATCTACTACAACATTAGTGTCAATGATTTCCATTGCAAACTGCTGCACTTGAAGATTATTGTCGAAGTCATTCTCATTGTTAAAAACACTCGAAAACATCTACCGAAAAGCTAAACATTACATATAATTTGCAATTGGATTAGATGGACAAATTGATGTGAAGATTTGCGAAAAAGTTACACGTCTTCTCAGTGAGAATCGAACTCACGACTCCCCGATCTCTAGTTGGGGCGCGTTAACCACTACGCCATGAGAGGACTCATGAACGCAGAAGTTAACCTGAATTCGATTTCAGCTCAATAATCACGTGGTCCTCTTTCGCAAAGTGCACCTCTTTCGGAAGAATTAGATGCCCATCCAAACACATCGCTTTCTATATATATCCAATGCCTAGCCCGAGAGCGCATTGTTTTTTAGATATAGGAATAGCACACTACACTAGCCAGCAACTGCGCTGGCTGAGGTTTCTATTGTGTGGGCTTCCAATGGGTCTCGACGTTCTCAAACGACCGGTTACGGAACATGAGTCCGTTGCTCGATAAATACTTGTTTTAATTATGAATCGTGGTTTACGGCCAACCAGCCGAGTGGAAGTTTAACAACTACCGAAAAGCTAAACATTACATATAATTTGCAATTGGATTAGATGGACAATTCATAATTAAAACAAGTACTCGAAAACATATTTAACAACAACATAGAAGAAGAGCAGCTGAATAACATCACGCTAATTTATTGTAAACTTTCTTAATTAATTTTACTGTGCAAAAAAATAAAATGTACTCAAATTCTTCAACTCGATTTTATTATTTATTTATTTAGTTAACATCTAGACAGATAACACTGAATCAACAATTTCACGCCACAATATTCGGTTCGTATCCGCATCTCTCCATCCTCGGTTATGCCCTACGCTCGCCAAATCGATACGTACTTGATCCACCCACCTAGCTCGCTACGCTCCACGCCTTCTTGTATCAACCAGATCCGAAGTGAACACCATCTTTGCAGGGTTGCTGTCCAGCATTCTTTCAACATGTCCTGCCCATCGTATCCTTCCAGCTTTGGCCACCTTCTGGATACTGGGTTCGCCGTATAGTTGTGCGAGCTCGTGGTTCATCCTTCGCCACCACACACCGTTTTCCTGCACACCGCTGAAGATCGTCCTAAGCACCCGACGTTCGAAGACACCAAGTGCTTGAAGGTCCTCCTCGAGCATCGTCCACGTTTTATGCCCGTAGAGAACTACCAGCCTTATGAGCGTTTTGTACATGGTACATCTGGTGCGAACGTGAATCTTTTTTGACCGCTGCTTCTTCTGGAGGGCATAGTAGGCCCGACTTCCACTGGTGATGCGCCTCCGTATTTCACGGCTAACGTTATTGTCTTGCGTCAGCAAGGATCCAAGGTAGACGAATGTCGACCACCTCGAACGTATCTCCGTCTATCGTAACACTGCTACCTAGGCGAGCCCTTTCAACTCGATTTATTCTACCTAAAACTGTCTTCTCAAGAAGTATTTAAAATTTTTCAAAACACCCCCTAGAACCAAATCCTGGTTGCGCTACTGAACAGAGGCATGGGTGGCTCCAATACTTCCACACTATGAGCATCATTTACAAACGCCAAATCGAGTAAACGACCGTTTTGATTAAGGACGTTCAGCACTTGAAAGAGTCCGACTGAAAGCACTGATTCCGTCAACGTGATCTCTGATTCAGAAGATGCATTTGTCGGTAGATACACGTTGATTTCGTCATCATAACTCCAAATGAGATGCGGTAGATTGTAGTCGCCCAACAAAACTATGGTGTCGTTGATCGATGCTTTCTCGCAAACCTCTCGAATACAGGAAGCATGTTGGTCATAGATTGACGAATCGGAGTTGGGACTAATGTGTATCTACAAACATAGACCGATTTTGATGGAAGCTTAATACGTACTGCAACTTGCTCAAGGCCGAACCCCTGACCGAATGAAACTATCTCGCATCGATGGTGCTTCTTAACAGCTATCATAACGCCACCCCCTCGTTGAAGATTGCTTGTCGAGGCGTTCCGATCACACCGATAAAAATTGTATGCAGAGGACAGCTCTGAATTGGCAATACCTGGATGCAACCAAGTTTCCGTAAAAGCCAGAACCTCATAATCGCAGTCACTTAATTGTACAAACAGATCGCTCGTCTTTGATCTTAGACCACGAACATTTTGGTAAAACACAAGAAAGGAGGACAGGACAGACGACGTACGTGGTGGTTCGGTATCGGAGTTCAGCATTAAGCCATGCTCGGTTGCTGAGGGTCTGGTATGATGATCGTTTGTGGAACCGTAATCACGGGAACAGACCCAGGTAACCAATAAGCACTTAAAAAAGCATTTATTTAGCAGTATATGCGCCTTTACTGCAGGTCATTTAATGCTAGCAAGCCGTATATGCGCCATAAATGCTACCTAAATGCAGGTTTTGGCCCGATATACGGCTGCTTAAATGCTAGGCCTTCAGAAATTTCGTATCAGGTTGTCAAAAATGATAACGTCCAGATAGTAACGTCTCACGTAGAGCAAAACAAAAATATATCTCTCTCTTCCCGCCCTCCTTCCATCTTTCGTACCCATCTGTCATCTTTTAATTCTATTTTTGTCTTCGTCTCAGATCGCTGCTGTTCCTACTCCAACATGTTTGTTGATACTCGACTTTTTGTCATTCCACTGGGATTCGAACCTATGACCCCCTACGATTGACGAATGGTGATTGGTGGTACGTCGCGCTACAGGATGAGCTATAAATGAAAATGTAATGCGCGTAGATTTTTCGCAATACTTTAACTTTGCTTCTACATGATTTCATTTCTGCTTTGCAAACATTTGCAGTCTGGGCGATCGAATGAAATAGGTGTTGGCGTGAGAAAGATCTCTCTCCTGTTGGTTTAATCTATCATAAGTGTAAAAAGGGAAAAGGAATGGTGTTGGGTCGATCGATAGTGTTGGGTATGAACGAGACGCTCATGTAGGCCACCGGCATACCCTCTCTTGTCATTCTAGAAAATGACGTAGAAAAAGCTACGCATATTTTTTTGTTTTTGTTTGCAATTTAAACATGCTGCAGAAATAAGAACACAAATGTACCAAATGTAGAGAAGCAATTTGAATTTTACAATTAATCTAACATAAAACCACTGCATACGGGATTTTGTCCTTCTCTTATTTCAAAGAAATTAAAATAGTTTCAACAATTCTCTCTGCGTGATTAAAAATTTACACAAACACATGTGTCAGATTTGAATGTGATTCCAGTGATCATAATATCCTTTTTAACTTTTCAAATGTTGTTTCATCAGCTATCATACAGTTATGTTCTCACGATTCCTCTTTAAAGGCGTGAAAGGGTGTCCTGTTGGCCAGCGTGAGAGATAAAAGTTTGGTAGCTTACGAAAACATTCGCCTCTCTTAGCAGTTTCGTGGCAGTATACAAGCAACTGAAATGTTCGGAAATCGAAACATGTTGTGCATTTGGAATGCTGATTAACAGTCAACAACTTTTGAATGGCAGTCCATTTGCTATTTTAAGGCAGCTAAGCAATCTGTCTGCTGTATTAAGGCAGTTAGCATATGAAATGCAATCAAAAGACTGATTTACGGCTTATTCAAATGCTTATTGGTTACCTGGGGATGTTGGTCTCCAAAAACCATGGCGTGTTAGGCTATGATCTTCAAACTCACGAAAACGAATTCCTCTGGGCCAGGTATCAGCAGACATTGCCTTTTCCCTCAAATCAGCAGAGACTCCAACTTTGAAAGAGACAAATGATAACGTTCGAAGATCTCTATTCCTTGGAATCAGCTTCACTACTTTCAGGTCGTTCGTCGCTAGATTCTCTTGCACCATGTGATGTACCTGATCCTCTTTGATGTCGGGTTGAATACCAGACAAATACAACCAAAACTCTGGTGTTGCGCTCGTGGGATTAATTGCCACCAACATAAAATGAACATTTCCATAATATTTTAATGACGATAACAATATGTGAAAATTCAGCTATCTTTGTCTTACTTCGTATCGCTGCGTTAATTAACATTATTGAGTGATTTATCGCAAATTCATTATTTTCCCATTAGAAGCAAGACGATATCCTTTAGAGGTTCATTTTAATACCCCTTCCCTCATAGACAGCAGTGTAATTTATTGGCAGTTTCAGTATAGTTATACATCAGTTTCAAAATAACATAAGATTTCTGTAACTTGCTGACAGTGGTCAACACTACATTCCAAAAGTTTTCATACGTATTGTGAATTTTGATATAAGAACTTTACTATTTTATGACCAGCTATTGTTTTCATAGATATTTTTCCAGTGATTAATTAAAATTGTTGAATTCACAATATGCAGCCTCTCTAACAACTTTTTAAAAGTGGTCATCATTTTAGATTGGCTGTCTTCAAACAGTTATTCGGAAGTATATCTGCAGCAAGATGAAGTTAAACGGCGGTTTATGATAGGCAATCAAGAAAATCCAACCGCGGGACACGAACAAACGTGATTTTGGAATCACAAACGATAAAATACAAATGAGAAACACTGCTGATTTACAGTGAGTTACAGTGTTAATTTCAATTTTTATGGCAGTTACAATGACATATTATCTAAGCAATCCAGGTATCATGGATAATTCAATTTAAAATTATAAGATATTTCATGAGCGCGTCAATTTTGAGCAAGTTAAATAATTGATTTCACCACAAATTTGAATCTGTATGTTAAATTTAATATGCACACGTACATAATTACGCATTCGAAGATCATACGTATAACTTTTGTTGACATTCAACTCTAAAATGGTTGTTCGGTTTCATTTTTTTTGAGCCC
This sequence comes from Aedes aegypti, assembly GCF_002204515.2. Lineage (NCBI taxonomy): Eukaryota > Metazoa > Arthropoda > Insecta > Diptera > Culicidae > Aedes > Aedes aegypti. The sequence continues at coordinate 20,679 of NW_018736555.1, forward strand.
CTCTCATCGTGACAACATGTCTACTTGAAGGTTTCAAATAAAGAGCTTTTAGTTTATGTGGGAGCATTATAAGTTGAGTTTTGGAAGCATTATGAGAAATCTTCCATTTTTGCAAGTATGAAGAACAGAGGTAAGTCAGATGTAAAAATATTGTATAATATTGGTCCCAAAATACTGCCTTGAGGAGCACCAGCTCTTATGGGAAGTCTTCCAGACTGGGAGTTCTGGTAATTAACCTGAAGTGTACGATTTGATCGAAACTTTTGAATTATTCTAACAAAGTATGTTAGAAATTTAAAGTTTTTAAATTTTACAATCAAGCCTTCATTCCAAACACTGTCAAATACTAGAAGAGCAAGACCAGTAAAATAGCCTTCAGTTTTGTTGGAACGAATTTAATTTGTTACACGTAAAAGATGATGAGTGCTGGAATGTTCAAGTCGGAATCCAAACTGTTCATTGGCAGAAATTGAATTTTCGTTGATGTGGACCATCATTCTGTTCAAAATGATCCTTTCAAAAAGTTTACTGATGGAGGAAAGCAAACTGATTGGACGATAGCTGAATGCTTCTGCCGGATTTTTGTTCAGTTTTGGTACAAGCTTGGCATTTTTCCAATTGAGAAACCGTACCTCTCGGAACACGACTGTATCACCAATACACGAGAGCGTTTACGCCTGATCCGCGAACAAAACGTTTACAACTGAGTCGCGCGCGCACACCCTAGAAACGTGCCGCGCGCCAGAAGCCTCCCTGGCAATGCTCAGTCCGAAGTTGTGCAGCATGGGGCTACTGAACGACAATGGACCATACGTCCATAACAACTCCAAACACTATTTGGTTGTTGACTGAAGAAGCTGGTAGAGTGGGCACTATTCAAGTGGTATCGTATATACCGAGGTGATGGTGTTTTGGCGCCGTCTTCGGTCGCGAAACTGCAGTCAGGCAACATCCAGCGTGCCGCTGCTACCATTTCGATAATAATCTATATAAAACATTACGAGAGAGCGAAAAACGGCCAGGCCGCGGAGTGTGAGGTCGAATTTTTCGGTTTGCGGAACAATTTTTTTTGTGATATGTTCAGTGCACTCTACGAGCTTAAGCAGGAAGTATGACAAGTGTTACGGTGCTGGCAGCAATTTTGCTGGGACCTCTGTTGTGGTGTAATGGCTATGCTATTACCATTGCCAGTGACAAAAAAGTATCTGCGAGTGAAAAAGAAAGGAAAACAGAAAGGTTAGTGTGGTTTAGTGGACGTTTGATTCAAGAAGAACTTCAAATGAGCAATCCTTTATTTTGTGTCCTTACAGTTTAACGTTTTCTGCAAACGGTGAAGATCAGTTAATATTCAGCGATACGACGTTCCAAGTGCGCAATGATGGTTCTCGGGGAGTTCCGGGACCGATCAGAAGAGTTAGTGATACTAAAGGTGCCAATGAATATTTTGAATCGGGTTGGCGACCAATGTTGGTCTTCAATATGGAAACGGCTAGGGCAAAGTTCTCAGATCAGCTTCCTCAGGATTCCTCGCATCGCTCAAAGGTGGTCGAGCCATGGAATAAAACCACAAGACTGTTTCGGTTCTCGGAATCTGATATTATGATGAATCCCATGACTGTGTCAACAGAGCAAACTAGTGTACCTTCTTCCAATAAAGTCAGATTCAAAGAAATTTCCTCAGAAGAAGAGCTTTCTTACGAAGATTCTTTACATCAATTGAATGTGGGAGAAGTGAATCTGGTTGAAAATCATTCGGGAATCACTCCGAGAATGTTGAAGTTCGAAGAAAATGATGGAATGAAATTCGATACCCACTTGCCAAAAGTATTTGAAAGGGTTAAGGATACACCAAAAACCCAAATTGATGGTACTGAATCCATGCATCCGGCAAGCTATGAAGTTTACCTTGTAGAAAACCTAATGAAAAATGCAACTGAAATGCTTCGACCTGAAGATGCTGAAAACAAGCAGGATCATTATGGTGTTCCCAGTGATACTCAACCACGCATTGTTAAAAATGAAAATAGTGTACCCGACGCCGAAGAAAATTTTTCAACCACTCCCAGAAATGCAAGTAGGTTTTTCCGATTCGAAGAGAGTAGCAGAGTACCCGAAACAAATCCAGTCAGAAATTTCAAATTTCAGGAAAGCCATGTATCGCGAGAAGATTTCAAGTTTCCTAGACAAGACTTAACTAGGACAAGCTCTGGTAAGCCTTTCAAATTCCATGAACCCGAAAACAGAGAACATAATTCGGCATCTTCTCACATGCGGTTCGAAGAATCATCTCAAAAACCAAATCGTTTTTTCAATGAGAGCCCATCCCCGCCGCAGAGCACTGAAGATCAGTTCTACACGGTAAAAGCAACAATACAAATTCAAGAATCCGATGGTTCCGCTATTACACCACCGACCTTTCCCATCACAACTAAAAGACCAAAAAAGAAGAAGGGTAAAATCTACAATCAACATGGAATCGATATCAGAAAACAAGATGGGTTCAACTATCAACAACCCCAAGATTACGACAACTATCTACAAAACGGTCAACATCAAGCCAATTACCAGATCCCTCCAACACCTCAAAGTATCCCCGATAGCTCTTATTACCAAAACCCAGGTCCCAGTAGTCCAGGAACGCCATATCCGCCCTTCGATCCCAGCAACTTCTACATTCAAAACTACCTCGCCAACTATCCGTACCCTCAGCAGCCCGCCCCCATTCAGCAACCTTACGCCGACGCATCCGCCTCTTATCCACAGCAACCGAACGTCCCAACGAACCTGATCAACGGTGGCCAATCAGACAGCCCCATAAGCCCCCAGAGCATTTTCGGTTTCCTACAGAGCATATTCAACTTTGCCCCGGGAACCTTTGGTAACTATCCTCCGACGCAAACGCAGTCGCCATCTAGTCATGTTAGCGATCTAACCGGTGGAGCACATGTCCAGCATTCGCCGGCGGCCTCGGGTGGATCGGCATCGCCCATCATGGCCGTCAGCAGTCAGCTTCGGAAAGCACTGGACAATATCGCCGGCAACGATGAGCTCCAGTGCGTGCCGAAGCTGATCTGCATGATGTCCCGGCGATCCAGCGGGCAAGGGTTCAGTACCTACGTCAATCGGGGATTGTTGAGCACGTAAGTATGCAGCCTCGTTGGGGTCAATCAATTAGTAAGAACGATATGGCTCAAGTGGAAAATATTCATTTATTGGTATTTTACTCGATTTGAGAAATTTATAAGCAATCGTAATATTTTTATAGGATTTATTTGAATGACTTCTGAAGCAATCATTTTGAGCTAATAGAAAATGTGGCAACGGGCTTCTTGTTAGCTTTCTTCTACTCGTTTATGATCTTGAAATCTGGTACGCATCGATAAAAATTGAATAGAAAAGCAGAGCTCAGAAGGTACGAATGTTACCGTACAATAATCGTTCCTGGAAACGCTGTTTTGTGGACTAATCAGCTGTTAGGGAGGGTCAGTAGCGTAGCCAGGGGGGTGCGGTCCATACTGGGCCACGGGTTCTTAGGGGCTCCGAAATCATGGTGAAAATTTCTCATAGCTGTAGAAATTTTTTTTCTAACAAACTATAATGTACAAGGTAGGAAAAATCAGGTTTGAAGGGGACCTGAATTGATACTTTGTAGGGGCCCCTGTAACATTCAGTATATTGATGAAGGTAGCATTAATTTCAACGATAAACGTACTGTTTAATAGAACATCGTGTTTTTGTAAAAAAAAACCTAAAAATCATTGAGTATCTGAGGGTTATCTGTAACTTGACCCTGAAGAATCCAGGAGGTTTTTTGGAAACATTTTTATTGTGAGCCATGTTCTGAAACAAGTAGAGTAAAGTGGGGCAAAAGTTTGAGTAGAGTAAGAGTTTCTTTTTAAGATTTCCAGCTCAATTCAAAACAAATCTTATAAATGTCATGGTGGTTCGAATGCTATTCAAGTAACAGACTTTCAATCCAAATATCATAAAAATCGATTGAGATTTGGAAAAGTTATGGCTATTTGTTGTTTTTCGACGTGAATATTGTAATTTTTGGTCAAACTTTCGTTGCATGGAACCAATTGAAGATAAAATATTTTTCAATATTTTATGTAAGGGCGTTTCTAGGCCTATCATAAGGTTGCTTTGAGGTGTATTAGTTTTTGCATAGATGCTTGAAAACAATTTTTGGCTCATAGTGGGGCAAAAGTTCGAATCAGCGGGGCAAAAGTTCGACCCATGTATAAAATCACGGAAAAATTTGCAAATTACCTAAAATGTACATATTATCTTCAAATTCAGTTAAATTTGTCTGATCGTGTGAAAATTGTCACCAAAATTTTACATTTCCACATAGTTTTGTGGAAAACTGCTATTTTTGAGTATATTACAATTAACCCGGTTTTGGGCAATTTTTTGATGAAAATTTAGTGTGTATTTTTCGTCAAACTCAAGTTTACGACTGGTGTATCTTCCTTACCGATACAGTTTTATTTTTAGCTAATCTATATTTACATCTGCTTTCACTCTCTTCTGCTCTTTTGCTCTCACACCGAGCAGGTAGGAGAGTGCTCTGCTGTTGGTCCAATCGATTTCCATAAGCCATTGACTGTTTAACGATAAACTTGCGACGATCGACGCGCCGCCATATTTCATATAACGGAAGGTATTAGAACTGACTTGGAGGTGATGATTTGGAGGTTATTTGGCAATTTGGAGGTTTAAATCCCCTCCAAACACTAGCGATTTTGCGGTGGGATGTTGACGTTTGATGACGAATAGTCAATTGCTCTTGCGGTGGTTCGTTTTGCCGTGTTCCTGAGTCGTTTGAGGCTAGCTGCCTGCGAAGTGGGTCAGTTTGTCTCAGTCACCATCTGATACTGACGGATAGGGTTGTCGCAAAATCTCAATTAATCGATTAGTTGGTAATCGATTACAGTCCAAGAATATCGATTATCGATAACGATTAATCGACTAGTATTTTTCGATTAATCGAATTAATTGACATTTTTTCTGTAAATATGAGTTCTTACTGCTATTAGGTACACCGGAGTAGGCTAAAACGGGTGGGGCAAAATGAAATACTAAGTTTTAAACATGATGACAATAAGTGTTAGCAGGTTTTTCGTTCCTTAAAGTTGGTTTCATTTGTTAGCACAATGTTTCTGTAGTAAAATTTTAAATTTTTACGAAATTTTACATTTCATGTAACCCTAGCCGTTTCAACTTGCCCGAAATTTAATTGAAAAACAGTTTTAAAAATAGCTCCTAATAGATAAATTCTTGTGAATTTGAATGGACATGCCCGATAAAATTCTTCTAAAATTTTATAGAATTTATCCAATTTTCGAAGCATGAAGCTGAGGTTCATGGCTTAGTGAATTGGTTCTTCAAGTTATACTATTTAGTATATTAGTATTTCGTTGAACCAATGGCCTACACTTATAATTCTGAAGCTTATCCTTTCCTCTCCCATTGTTCATGATTTCCATTATGAAAATGAAAAAAAAAATAGAACTAACCCATTTATGTAGAACATACATGAACGAGAATAATTAGATCGAACTTCTATTGAAATTTGTGATATTTTCATTTATGGTAGGGAATAACTTAAAGAATTTTTAAAAATAAATTTAAAACAATTCGTATTTATCAGCATCACTAAAAATGTTTACGGAATTGTTACAAAATTCTAAGGATATTTTGAAATGAGTTTCTACACGATTTTCGAATGAACTTTTAATTCGTTCTTCAAGAAAATTCAATATCTAATATCTTAATACCGATATTCAGTTTTCTCAGGTAAGCTCTGTTTAGGTTACTTCAGAGTTTTCTACCTTCTGAATATTTGTTTCACAATTCTGCAAGGAGGAGAACAGTAAAAAAAAAATAGAATTTTTTCTATAAATCTATGCGTCTGCTTTTTTTTACATTATAACCTAGCTATCCCGGCATACTGCACGTTTATGGGCGTTTATTCTACAAATTATAATACACAATTTCCTAACGTTATCTATAAAGTTTATGGAATTTTCTCTCGCATGCGTCTGAGTTCTGGACAAATGCATCAGTGAAAAAAAATACAAATCCGTTGACCCGCTCTCATGTCAACTCTTGACTAGGACTGGTATACTGCCCAGAACTGCATATTTGTCCCTTTCGACATTTTTGACAATTTCGAGTTAATACCGTGGAGAGTCATCAAACGATAAACACTTACGATCAACTTACTGAAATCTGTTAGATTGTTCTAGAAAATTCGATAAAAAATACCAATTTGTTTGCCAGTTGTAATCGTAAAACAGTCACATTGAGATTATACATGAGCCTCGTAATGTTGTAGCAATGAAATTTCTATCAGAATTATTTTCTGACTATTCCTCTCAATAAACAATATTGTCTATACAAAATGTCAATCTCAAGTAAGCACTTTTGAGTTCATGGTAATTAAAAAAAAAATTTCTTTCTTCCCATACTACCATAAAATCCACACTTGGGGGGTCATGCACAAATTACGTCACGCTCCGAGGGGGGGGGGGGAGGGGATCAAGCCAAGCGTGACAAGTCTTACAAAAATTTCGAAGAACTCATACAAAAAACGTGACAAAGGGGGGGGGGAAGGGGTCAAAAAAGTTGAAATTTAGCGTGACATAATTTGTGTACCATCCCTTGATGTACCATTTATTTAATGCCTAGTTTTGTCGAATGTTACAAATATGCACTTATGGGCAGTTAGGACTGGAACTTTTAAGTTCTTTCCTGAAAAAAGACACCAAACTGGAACCAGGAAAAAAAACAATGAGAAACCAAACAAAAGTTAAGAAAAGTAAGAGAAACTTAGCAGGAAATAGAAGATATAAGAACGATGTATAAGAATAAGAAGAAGAAGAAAAAGAAGAAGAAGAAGAAATCGATTAACCATAAAATCTGACCAGAAATTTCTATGAAGTTTTTTTTAGATTATTTTTTTATTATTTTCTCGCGACATTACCATAAGTGTTACTTTTCATATTACTGTATGCATTATGTCATGATTTTCACTTGGAATTTCATCTGAATATAATTAAAATTTCCCAGTCTATTTTCTAAGTATGTCACCAGAGAAACGTCAAGGATGTTTTTCAGAAATAATTAGTATATGAAAAACTGAATTTAGTACTATACCATTTAATTCCACTAGCGTTTGTACCCTTTGACAGATACGCGTATTTCGACCTCAACTGTAAGGCCGTCTTCAGTGTCATGTACTAGACTCGACTTGGATTATTTTTCGAAATAAATCTGGGGGTAAATTATAAAGAGAATTTTAATGACGAAAGCTAGACACACGGAAAATAGTCACATTGAATGATACGAGGCGACGTTAACATGACATATGTAAACACAGCTTTAAGATTTGTTTTGTTATGCTTAACAAATTTTAATTGTTTCCCTGTGTGCGACACTTCGTATTGGTATACTAGTTCGCTTTAAGTAATTTGGAAAAAATATACAATTTTTTGATGTGCAGATTTTTTTTTTTCTTAATTAACAGGAAATCGTAGCTAGACGGTAGTTTAAAAATAAATGTCTTGATACTTTTGACCCGTGAAAATGTCCAGGCAAAACTGCTGGAGAAATCTTCAAGGAAAGTTCCTGAGGAAATCTATATAAATAAAAATGGAGTGGTGTTTGTATGTCACGAAATGGCTCAAGAGCGGGTCATCGGATTGACGCAAGTTTTTCACTGTTGCCCTCCACAAGGGATGCGACGTGTTCGTGCGAGGAAAAAGTTCCGAAAAGTCTCCAGAATAATGGGGAAAACGGGAGAAGACTAAGGTAACATTTTGTATAGGGGATTTCTTGACATTTTCCATCAGCCTACTTGATGGCAAGACGAAGTTTGCCGGGACCACTAGTGTAGGATAAATTTCTAGAATTTAATCCTTTAAGAATTCATTTAAAAATTTTAATAAAAAAAGGCAGAATTCTTAGAGTAAGACCTGGATATTTCCCCTTTTCCTCAGGAAACCTGGATATTTTTTTTTGTTGGTCCTTTGTTAAGGTTATGTATTAAACATTAAACAAAAGGTTATGTATTAAACAAAAATTACACATCATGCATTGAGGGCGAAAATGGCCATTGGCTTTGAAACAATTGCTGCAGGAATTCTACCAGAGGCTCTTTTAGGAATTCTATCAGGGATGCTACCGTCAGGATTTTTTTAGGGATTTCTCCCGTAACTTCACCATCATTCATGCTTCCAAAGATTCCTCCATGCATTTGTCCCAGATATTTCCCTCAGGCTCCTCCAGGATTGTTTACGGTAATTTCTCCCAGAATTTTTCTCAAGATTCCTCACGGAATTCCCTTGAAAAAATTCTCACAAGGATTCTTTCAGGGAGTTCTCTAGAGAATTTCATGAGATTCTTCCAGCAAAACTACCAAGGAGTCCACATGAAACCCCTCCAGAGATGCCTTCATGAATACTTCAAGAAATTTTGCTTCAGAAATTCTCAGTAGATTTTTTCAGTTTTTTCCTTCGCGATTTTTTTTCCAAAAAGTCTGCCAAAGATTCCCCTAGGCATTTTGTGTCAGAGGTTTCTTTACCCATATACGAGCAGCTTCAATATTTTGCCATGAAGAAATATTAAAATCGCTATAACTTTTTTGTTTCTCAATAGTGAAGGTGTACCGGTATTCGCCATGTACCAGTTATTCGCCACCCCGGATTATATATTGTTTTACGATATATATGGTTGCCAATTGTATAGTGCTCGCTAAATTGCTTTAAGATGATACGGAAACATTCTTGGAAACCGCGAAATTTTCTCAGAAAATAATAGAAAAAATCATTTTCCTTAAAATTGAAAATTAAAACTAAAAATCCTTTAAAATTAAAAATTAAAATCGTGGCGAATACTGGTGCAAGTGGTCCAGTATTCGCCACCCCCATTTTTAATACAAAAACAAAGTTTCTGATAAGTTTTTATATTTTCCCTGCTGAGCATGGATTGAAAGCTTTCGTTTGATGTATTGACAATAACCAAAGGTCGTTTGATTTATTTATAAACAATATTTTTCATAAGGGTGGCCAAAACTGGTACACTTTCCATATATTTGCACCACCACAAGTTCTCAATGTCTTCTATTTTAATAATCTGTACTTGTTTTGATCATTGGTCATCTGGATCCGGAGATATTCCAAAATTCTTTGGGGGACCGACGCGTAGCCAATGACCCACGTTATATCTCAAGTTACAGATTTTTCTCATGTTCTATTATTGGCTTTTCAAAACTATACTTTGACGAGAGTCTGTTGTGAAAAAATGAAACAAAACGGTGCAACTGTTTTTTGAGTAATAAGCTTTTATGCTTTTGGTACAACTGCGGCCGTAACAAGATCTTGAAAACTTAAAAAACATCATATTGTAGTTTTGGACTTCTTGAAGGGAACTCAACCGATTTGAATGATTTTTTCAGTGAAGCTCTTTATTACCTGACACTGTATAGCCCGCATTTTTTTATAAATCGACTAAAAACAAAATAGCGGCCTAAGAAACTCTCCCAAGGAATACCGGATTATATTCAAAACTAGATGACCAATGGTCAATACCGACACAAAATCCAAAAACTAGAAAAGTTTGTTGAGAATATGTGAAAAAAGGTGCAAAAATATCGAGAACCAAAAAAGTTATCGCAATTTGAATACTGTTTTTTAGTGATAAGATGAAGCTGCCGGTAGAGAAATTAAGAATTATACTTGGAATTATACGAGTCGTTTCTGTTTTGCTGCAACAGTTTTTCTTCTTCGGAATTTACTATGAATTTTATTTGGGGTTCCTCTAAAAAATCCTGTAAGTATTTAGATAATTCATCCATGGATTCCTTTATAAATGGCTCTAGTACAACTTTTAGGGATTGCTTATGGGTCTCCTTCTGAAATTTCTTAAGAGATGGCTGCAAGTATTTTGTTTAAAATTCCTCTAGGGATTGCTTCAAGATTTTTTTTACAAATTTGTTTATGGTTTTCTGCAACCATTGCTTCAAAAAGATCACTTGGCTCCTCCGAAACATTTTCCTGTGGTTCTATCAAGAGTTCCTCCAGGAATTTCTTCAGAATTTCAAAAACAATCTCTTTGAGGTTCTTGAAGAATTCCTCCAAAAAAATCCTAGGATTCGGAGACGAACCAGCCAACAGCTGAAAGTCTCGATAATAAAGATAATAATAATAATAATCCTAGGATTTTCCTTTATAAATTTATCCGGTGATTCCTCTACGACTTATTCTAGGAATTGTTCCAGATTTTTTTCAAGTGATTCTATCTGTTTTTTACAGTCATTTCTCCTAGAATCGGCCAGAATTTCCTCATGTTTTGTATTTCAGTAATACCTTATTTGTTCTTACAAGATTTCCATGAAGTCTTCCGAAAATTTCTCAACAAATTCATCCTGAAATTCCTTCCAGGGTTTATTTAGTAAAAACAACAAGTATTATTCCTGAAATTCTTTGAAAAATACCTGTAAAAACTCATCAATTAGGACGTATCAATGTACATCTGAAAACTCCTCCTGGAATTGATTTTTTTTTTCTTTCGGAATTTCTCCAGTTATTTCTCCTGGGTTTTCTTCAAAAATTTCCTCAATATTGTTTCCTGGAATTCATTCAGGAAATACTCCAAGAATTTCTCCAAGGAATCCGAGGAAAAGTTTTTTTTAAATGCCCTGGTTGAAATCGCTGAAGAAATCTCTTAGTAACGTCTGGAGGAATTTCTGAAGGAATTCTCGCTGGAATCCTAATAGGATTTTTTGGGCGAATCTCTTGAACAATTCCTAGAAAAATCAGGAGGAATCTGTGGACGACTCCTGGTGAAATTCTTGGATCATTTTCTGTAAGGATTCTTAGGGCAAATACTGCAGGTGCACATAGAGGACGTTGTGTACGGTCTCATGAGGGTTTTTTGTAGTGTCTTGCATAGGAACCCTGGATGGAAGTGATAGAGAAATATTTTGGAATGTTTTTGGGAAACGCTAGAGATTATTTCGACAGTTTTTTTATTTATTTTTTTTTAATGCCTGGAGGAATAGCCTTGAAAATAATGCCTGAAGGAGTCTTGAAATGAATTTCGAGACAATCTCTACCAACTTCCTGAATAAATTCCAAGAATCCTTTGAAGAAACATGAGCTTCATGTTGAATTCCACTATAGAGATATCTACATGGATAAACAGCTATAAATATCCTTAGAGATCTTTTTGGAAAAATCTTTGCAATGTGATTCCTGGAGCAATTTGTGGATATATCTGTGGAAACATCTGAACAAGTTTATAAATCTATGAATTCCTGGATAAATCAACGGGAGAATCAGTCTGGAAATTTTCATACGATATTTCTGGAGCAATTTATGTAGCCCTATCTGTACCGATTCCATGATTCTAGTTATTGATCGCAGGTTCTACGTTTTTTTACCGTTGTTTAAAAATAATATAAATTTTGTTCTATATTCGTGTTTTGTCATAAAATGAAGAATTTAATATTTGCTATGGTATGACGTCTTTCTGAGTGTGGATAAAAATCATAGATTTTGAGCTGACGAATGATGGTGCAACATGATGTTCAGGAATTGTCTACACAAAGATCTACCAGAACCGATATCTCATGACCAAACTCAATCGTCTATGATTTGATGCTCTTGTGAATCAGAATAAAAAAAGTGAGCCATACACGCTTATGAAATTGTGACCATAGGTCTACACCACTTCCTTGTGTACAGCATGATCAAATTTACAAAAACTGTTCAGAACTCTATTGTAGAGTCTCATACCTTTCCATTGAAGTGTAAAAAAATATATATTAGGTTCAAAAGTTAATTTTTGAGAGCGTTTAAAAGCATTATAGCGCCGCTCACCGAGGTCACGGAAAGATTATTGCAGCATGGATATGATCGCTTTCCAAAGTTAATTTTCTTAAGTAAGGAAATATCAGAACTATCTCTTTTTTTAGTGCCAATGTCTAAAAATCACCCCGATGTACAAAGAAAACAAAAGAGATTTTTTGATAAATTCATTGTAAACATTCGTTTAAAAATGTGGGAAAATCTCAAGAGATACTTTAGGAAGATCAAGAAAATGCTGAATGTGGAATCTTTCCAAAAGTGAATAAAGGAAATTGAGCAGAATATTTTTCTCTTCTCCCTGTGAAGTGTAAAACATGGAAACGGTAGTAAAAATTTGTGGCATATGCAATGACATAATGACCCATGGTCATTTATTTGATTGACAATATACTGCTGTGAATCGCAAATAAGTTCCATTCAAACGAATACTAAAAAAAGTTCAGGAGATTGACACATGTTTGGATATCAATGAAACTTTCACATTTTTTTTTTTTTCATTCTGATACCTTTTGAGAGAAATACAGGTCGGACTCGATTATCCGGAGTATCGATTTTTTTTTCACTCCGGATAATCGAATCCTCCGGATAATCGAATCCTCCGGATAATCGAATCACTAAGGAAAAAATTGAAATCTTCGATAAATGAACTTAAATATTATCTTTTTGTTGTTGTTTTATTTATATGATGCGGTGGCGTAGCCAGAAATTATTTCTAGGAACAGTAGGGGATTTTACAAGAAAAACAAAATTTTGACCAGCATACACAAAAAAACACTTTTTCAAACCCCCTTTTTCTTAAATACGTTCAAAACTGCAAAACCATTCATATTGTGTATTGCAATACCAAATTATTTCAGATTCATGCATTAAAATTTCAAAACAAGAACATCGAAAAACAAATTCCGGATAATCGAGTCTAAAATTCCGGATAATCGAATCCCGGATAAACGAGTCCCCGGATAATCGAGTCCGACCTGTATTAGGATGATCAAAATACCGTTAATTTTTGTATAACACGTTACAAAACTATGCAGTGGGACTGTAATGAGGTCACATTTCATTATAGGAAAATTCGGCTTGGTATTTTTTTACAAATTTTATCGAACAAATTATGCAGTCTCGTTAGTGTAGTTGAAAGGTCATAAATAATATAATATAATATAATATAATATAATATAATAATAATAATAATATAATAATAGGAATATATGCTCAAAACATGTATAAACTAAAATTGGACAAAAAATCAGATGGGACTGCCTTGCGATTCACGGCAGTATAGGAATATAGGACTGTGTTTGGAAAACTGGTTTGCTGGTTTGCTACTGACAAGAAAAGGAATCGCCTATCTCGATGCGAGGAGAATTTCTTCCCAAAAATGACCAGGAAATTATATTTCTCTGATCGCAGTACGCAGTTGGTGAGAAATGTCATTTCAAATGGGACTCTCTGTAGGAAATTTCTTGACCCATTCAGTAAAGAAACTTCTTTACTTTTCTTGAGTGAAACAGCATACTTAACTTTACACAACACAGTGTTCTACAGGAAAACATAATCGTAGTCTGAATTGGTCATTTTATTTTGGAAAAATCGTCAAATAATCGAAGTCAATTAATCGATTATCTCGATTATTAAGTGAGTCAGCTATCGATGAAAAATTAATCGATTAGTTAGTCGGTTAATCGATTAATCGAAATAATCGATTAATTTGCGACAACCCTACTGACGGAGGATAGATGTGTTCCCCTAAGCACGGTCCTCCGTGCGGCGTCTTCTGGTGGCTGGACGGGTTATTTTTTTGGAGGGGCTGGGAATTGAATCCATGACCTTCCGCTTATGAAGCGAAAGCGTTACCTCAAGGCGACGGACCCCCCTTGGTGTAAAGTATGCCTATCATAAAAAAATCGATATTTTGTGTTTTAGCCAGCGAACTTTTGCCCCACACTAGATTCGAACTCTTGCCCCACCGGTGGGGCAAAAGTTCGAATAAGACAATTAATTTTGAAACTGTTATAACTAAAAATGGGTAAATATTTTGACACAAGTTTGTTCAGCAAAATTATAGCCAATATGTTGACGGTTCACTGTATGGTATTTGTTTTGTTTTAACAGCTATTGTTTTCCTGGAAACTTTGATTATACCACTAAGGTCGAACTTTTGCCCCACCTTACTCTAGATTCCCATGCTTTTCGAAATGTACTCCAGAGATTACTACGCGATTATTCCATATATATTTGGAGATTGTTGATATTTTTCGGTGATTACTATACACTGAAACTCGATTATAACGTTTCGGCTTACTGATTTTCAGCCATCATCAGATTTGTTCAAATCGATCGTTCACCAATTACTGAGTAATAAAACCACACTGGTGGTGAACGATCGATTTGAACAAATCTGATGATGGCTGAAAATCAGTAAGCCGAAACGTTATAATCGTGTTTCAGTGTGTAGTAATCACCGAAAAATATCAACAATCTCCAAATATAACAATCGACGGTGACTTAAACCCTATAGATTATTTCATATGTTCCATATGTTTCCTCTTGGAAGAGCTTTGGCTTCTAGTGATGCGTCTACAATTTTCTTCAGAAATACGTAAACTGACTCTTTCAGGGATCCCTTCAAAAGTTATTATGAAGATTCTTCTAGTGGTTTTCCCAAGAATTCTACCCGAAAATTTTAAAATGATTTTTCAAGGTATTATGAGAGAAAATCCTCCATAATTTGTTCAAGGAAATCGTTAAACAGGCCAACCATGTGATTACTACGAAAATTCTTCCAGGATTTTCTAAATAGATTCTGTTAGACATTTTCTATCGATTTCTTCTTTTTTACTATCTGAGAATAATGACTGGAGATATATTCCTACAGAACTGCTTCCGGGAAATTTTACAAAAGCTTATTCTAGGGTTGAAGAAATTCGACTAGAAAATTTACCTGGAAGTCATACAAGAATTTCTCGCAATGCTTTCTTGTAATTTTTATAGTAATACTTTGTGTCACTCAAGAATTACCCTACAGATTATTATTAAAATTTACTCCATAAATTCTTCCAGGGATTTTGTCGCGAAGTTTATTAGGATTTTTTTTGGGGATTTTACAATCATTTTAACTGGGAATACTTTTTTATAGATTTATTTAACCCGCAAAGTGCCGGGACGAACCTCCCCATTTTTTGGAAATGTAAATATGGCTACGTTTTATTCCGTTTTTCACGCTGAGATGACCAAATAGTTCTGGTTTTTGGATGAATTCATTGTTCAGTTATCGAAATCTTATCAGAGAGGTGCCGTTTAGTAACTTGGCTTCGATTGTCAACAACCTGATGATGATTATGATCCTGCCACCTACCCCTACAAAGGTCTGATTGTCTGAAAAATCCGGAATATCCGGAAATGGTCAATCCATGAAACTCATCCTAGATAGCTATGTTTTTTTTTTCAAACTTCTTAGAATTAAAGTTTCACACAAGAAATTTCTACAGGAAAGAAAAATTTGAAAAAATCATAGGAGTTTTGCCAAATTTTCCTTCTGATAAGCTTATGAATTTTCTTTGATAAATGTGTCTAGGGTGGCAAAGCGGAATTAATTTAAAATAAATTCTGGCTTTGATTTTCTTGAATATATGTTAAGAAGATTTTCAAGCCATAATTATTTTTATAGTTACTCTCGAAGAGCGTTATAGTGGCCTCCACTGTCCAAGTATAATTCAAATAATCCAGTATATTCTATCATCATGATTTGTGATGTATTCGAAATAACTGCGATGTTGAGGATAATTTTCACGAAGTTACTATTTACTTATAGACTTATTTTGAATTTTAATATATTTGGAAACTTGGGTAAATCGAGGTGGTTTATAATGGTTTTTACGAAATGAAAACATGTAGAGTAAAGTGGGGAAAAAGTTCGAGTGGGGCAAGAGTTTCTTTTTAAGATTTCTGGCTCAATTCAAAACAAAACTTATAAATGTCATAATGGCTCGAATGCTATACAAGAAAGACACATTCACTCCAAATATCATTAAAATTGATTGAGATTTGGAAAAGTTATGGCTATTTGTTGTTTTTCGACGTAAATATTGTAATTATTCGTCAAGCTTTCGTTGTATGGAATCAAATAAAGATAAAATCTTTTTCAATATTTTATGTAAAAGCGTTTCTAGGCCTATCATGAGGTTGCTTTGAGGTGTATTAGTTTTTAAATAAATGCTTGGAAACAATTTTTGGCCTATAGTGGTGCAAAAGTTCGAATCAGCGGGGCAAAAGTTCGATCCATGGATGAACTCACTGAAAAATTAGCAAATTGCCAAAAAAAACCACATATTATCTTCAAATTAAGCAAAGTTTGCCTGATCGTGCGAAAAATGTCATCAACATTTCCACTTCGTTTTGCGAAAAACTGCTATTTTCGAGTATACTACAATTATCCAAGTTTTGGGTAATTTTTTTATGAAAATTAGTGTGTATTTTTCGGCAAACTTAAGTTTACGGCTGGTATAAAGTTTGCCTGTCATAAAAGTATCGATATTTTGTGTTTTAGCCAGCGAACTTTTGCCCCACACTAGATTCGAACTCTTGCCCCACCGGTGGGGCAAAAGTTCGTTTAAGACAATCAATTCTGAAACTGTTATAACTAAAAATGGGTAAAAATTTTGACACAAGTTTGTTCAGCAAAATTGTAGCCAATATGTTGAAGGTTCACTGTATGGAATTTGTTTTGTTTCAGCTGCTATTGTTTTCCTGGAAACTTTGAGTATACCACTAAGGTCGAACTTTTGCCCCACCTTAGCTGCTCCTACAATATGATAAATTTGGCCCATAAATGGAAAAATATGCAGTGGAATATGGAAACATCGAATTTCCAGTAGAATGATGCGTTTGATGGTGATCATGAAAATGTGTGAAAAATCGAGTACCTTCGTCAAATTTCATCATTTTTGCAAGATCATTCTAGGGCATACAGCACTCTAGTTTTGGCAGTATGTTTTCATAAAGCTGTGACAGTTTGCTATATATTTACCCGCGAAGAATTTTAAAGATTTTTATATTATTCTTATGGTTGTTGTTAGTGAATAGAAGGATTGTACACCCGATTCTGTTTTTGCACGGATTTTTTTTACACGGCCGTGTAAAAAAAGTTTCCATACAAATTTTTTTCCGCCAAAACTTTATTTTTGCATGAAACGTCGAGAAATGGTGTAACTTATTTTTGCACGGTTTTTGAAATTTTGAACTGAAAACTTTTTTGCACGGTTTTTTTGACCTTTTGTCTTTCCACCTTTTGACCTTTTGTCTCGGACAGTGAGCCCCCAGAAAGTATGACCACGATTTTGATAACAAGAATCACAATACTTTTTCAAACAAATAAATATTTTTATAGTTTTGTGTTTATCCTTGGGGCATTTTAAATGTTCCCTGTGATTTTTTGTTTCGATAACATAACTTTTTACATCGAAATTTTTTATTTTAGAAAATCCATATTTATCCAGTCAACACAGATCCTATTTTTGTGTTTTTTGAAACTTAACCAGTAATGATTTTTTCTTCAAAATCCTTCGATGTGATGAGTTAAAAAAACATTAGATGAAATGGTAAAATTATTTTTAAAATCGTTTGTATTTCTCTCCACATAAGATAGCTTCATGAAATCATAGCTTTTGAGGTATTTTAATTCATTCCAGATTTACTTATGTCAAATATCTATACTTTTGGATAGGCAACAAAAATTCTAGGTTCTTACATCTTTCAACAAATTTACAAGGACTTGGATTTAGCCCTTTTAAAAATAGACCACAGCTGAAATCGGATGTTTTATTTATATTCAAATTTCATACAATTAAGTTTATAGTTTTCAATCAAATAAGTGATGGTCTGAACATTTATCGTATCGGCAATGATAAATATATTTTTTCAGATTTTCATTGTATGCACTTTTAGATAGTACGCGATTTGTGCAAAACTGATAAAAGGAGCTTCCACCTCAAAAAAAAAAAAAAAAACACATTCGCCAGAATGGGACATTCTTCAGAGAAAAAAATGCAGAAAAAAATAATAAGAGTTTTTTTCTGCTGTTAAAATATAGGTGAATGGTAAATTGTCAATAACGAGCACATTTAATTACAAAATCCGGGGAAAACCAAATTTTAATTAAATTAATTAACTCATTACGCGTGGTAAAGATGGACAAATTATGGGTGAAATTATGAAAAAAATTCCACGTGCTCGGCTGGGATTTGAACCCAGGACTCTTGTATGCTAGACGAGCGCTTTACCAACTAAGCTACCGAGCCACTTGGTGACCCAATAACTGAGTTGGTTACAAGTTTAGAATTCAAATCCCTACAGACCACGCGGACCCCTTTCATAACCAATATCCATCCATCTCTTGTTCCTACACACGCGGAGCGAGCGAGTGCGATTTATTTAGTGTTGAAACTGTTTGCCTATCGTACCTACATCGCTTCCACAACAACTGTATTGTGGAAGAGTAAAGATGTGGGAAGGCTATCAACGTGTCGTTCTCACTCAAGTGACGACATGACTACTACAGAGAGGCAGTACACTCTAATATAAACTTACACTTATATTGAGCTGTTCGGTAATCCAATCCGCATGGTTATTAAATTAATTAACTCATTACGCGTGGTAAAGATGGACAAATTATGGGTGAAATTATGAAAAAAAATCCACGTGCTCGGCTGGGATTTGAACCCAGGACTCTTGTATGCTAGACGAGCGCTTTACCAACTAAGCTACCGAGCCACTTGGTGACCCAATAACTGAGTTGGTTACAAGTTTAGAATTCAAATCCCTACAGACCACGCGGACCCCTTTCATAACCAATATCCATCCATCTCTTGTTCCTACACACGCGGAGCGAGCGAGTGCGATTTATTTAGTGTTGAAACTGTTTGCCTATCGTACCTACATCGCTTCCACAACAACTGTATTGTGGAAGAGTAAAGATGTGGGAAGGCTATCAACGTGTCGTTCTCACTCAAGTGACGACATGACTACTACAGAGAGGCAGTACACTCTAATATAAACTTACACTTATATTGAGCTGTTCGGTAATCCAATCCGCATGGTTATTAAATTAATTAACTCATTACGCGTGGTAAAGATGGACAAATTATGGGTGAAATTATGAAAAAAATCCACGTGCTCGGCTGGGATTTGAACCCAGGACTCTTGTATGCTAGACGAGCGCTTTACCAACTAAGCTACCGAGCCACTTGGTGACCCAATAACTGAGTTGGTTACAAGTTTAGAATTCAAATCCCTACAGACCACGCGGACCCCTTTCATAACCAATATCCATCCATCTCTTGTTCCTACACACGCGGAGCGAGCGAGTGCGATTTATTTAGTGTTGAAACTGTTTGCCTATCGTACCTACATCGCTTCCACAACAACTGTATTGTGGAAGAGTAAAGATGTGGGAAGGCTATCAACGTGTCGTTCTCACTCAAGTGACGACATGACTACTACAGAGAGGCAGTACACTCTAATATAAACTTACACTTATATTGAGCTGTTCGGTAATCCAATCCGCATGGTTATTAAATTAATTAACTCATTACGCGTGGTAAAGATGGACAAATTATGGGTGAAATCATGAAAAAAATCCACGTGCTCGGCTGGGATTTGAACCCAGGACTCTTGTATGCTAGACGAGCGCTTTACCAACTAAGCTACCGAGCCACTTGGTGACCCAATAACTGAGTTGGTTACAAGTTTAGAATTCAAATCCCTACAGACCACGCGGACCCCTTTCATAACCAATATCCATCCATCTCTTGTTCCTACACACGCGGAGCGAGCGAGTGCGAGTGTTTCAACACTAAATAAATCGCACTCGCTCGCTCCGCGTGTGTAGGAACAAGAGATGGATGGATATTGGTTATGAAAGGGGTCCGCGTGGTCTGTAGGGATTTGAATTCTAAACTTGTAACCAACTCAGTTATTGGGTCACCAAGTGGCTCGGTAGCTTAGTTGGTAAAGCGCTCGTCTAGCATACAAGAGTCCTGGGTTCAAATCCCAGCCGAGCACGTGGATTTTTTTCATGATTTCACCCATAATTTGTCCATCTTTACCACGCGTAATGAGTTAATTAATTTAATAACCATGCGGATTGGATTACCGAACAGCTCAATATAAGTGTAAGTTTATATTAGAGTGTACTGCCTCTCTGTAGTAGTCATGTCGTCACTTGAGTGAGAACGACACGTTGATAGCCTTCCCACATCTTTACTCTTCCACAATACAGTTGTTGTGGAAGCGATGTAGGTACGATAGGCAAACAGTTTCAACACTAAATAAATCGCACTCGCTCGCTCCGCGTGTGTAGGAACAAGAGATGGATGGATATTGGTTATGAAAGGGGTCCGCGTGGTCTGTAGGGATTTGAATTCTAAACTTGTAACCAACTCAGTTATTGGGTCACCAAGTGGCTCGGTAGCTTAGTTGGTAAAGCGCTCGTCTAGCATACAAGAGTCCTGGGTTCAAATCCCAGCCGAGCACGTGGATTTTTTTCATAATTTCACCCATAATTTGTCCATCTTTACCACGCGTAATGAGTTAATTAATTTAATAACCATGCGGATTGGATTACCGAACAGCTCAATATAAGTGTAAGTTTATATTAGAGTGTACTGCCTCTCTGTAGTAGTCATGTCGTCACTTGAGTGAGAACGACACGTTGATAGCCTTCCCACATCTTTACTCTTCCACAATACAGTTGTTGTGGAAGCGATGTAGGTACGATAGGCAAACAGTTTCAACACTAAATAAATCGCACTCGCTCGCTCCGCGTGTGTAGGAACAAGAGATGGATGGATATTGGTTATGAAAGGGGTCCGCGTGGTCTGTAGGGATTTGAATTCTAAACTTGTAACCAACTCAGTTATTGGGTCACCAAGTGGCTCGGTAGCTTAGTTGGTAAAGCGCTCGTCTAGCATACAAGAGTCCTGGGTTCAAATCCCAGCCGAGCACGTGGATTTTTTCATAATTTCACCCATAATTTGTCCATCTTTACCACGCGTAATGAGTTAATTAATTTAATAACCATGCGGATTGGATTACCGAACAGCTCAATATAAGTGTAAGTTCAAATTTTAATTTTCATAGGTGAATTTTTTTTGTTTTGCTTTTTTTTAACGTCACGACCTCCAGTCAAAATCCTTTGGATTTTGGATCATATACAATTTAGCACAGATTCATAAAAAAAGGGTTCGAAATAAAATTCAAGAACTACCTAATCGAATTTTAAACATTTTGTCATATAGAAAAAAAAAATTTTGGACCATATACAATTTAGCACAGATTCATGAAAAAAGCGTTCGAAATAAAATTCAAGAACTAATTGAATTTTAAACATTTTGCCACATGGAGAAAAATTGTGGTAAACATTACTGCATTCTTGAAATTACCATGGAATTTCAGAACAATTTGCTATAAGTAGATGAAAAAACCGAATTTAGTACTATACCATTTAATTCCACTAGAGTTTGTATCCTTTGACAGATACGCGTATTTCGACCTCAACTGTAAGGCCGTCTTCAGTGTCGTGTACTAGACTCGACTTCGAGTCTAGTACACGACACTGAAGACGGCCTTACAGTTGAGGTCGAAATACGCGTATCTGTCAAAGATACAAACTCTAGTGGAATTAAATGGTATAGTACTAAATTCGTTTTTTTTCATCTACTTATAGGTATTCTACTAAACAGCTCGAAGATTTATTATCAATTTACTATGTTTATATTACACTTGATAAAAATTATCTTCATCAACCTGGTCTCAACTGAATCATACATGTTAAAATCAGCCGCATTTCTGGTCTGCTGAAAATTACCGGTGCGAGCACTTAAGTTAACCCCCTGAAATGGTTGTTTTTTATTCGCATTTAGTTTTACGTGCACAAATTGTATTGCTATAGTTATAAGTGTTCTTTAATTTAACAATTGCAGTGAAACTCGATTTCCTGGACAAATTTGCATCAACTTCGTATTTTCAATACAGATTCCTCTCAAAACTAAAAAAATGTTAGCTAACAGACGAAACCATAAATAACTCGTACCGGCTAAAGGTCATTTCCAATTCGGTTGAGGGATGTTAAATTATCAGATTATGTAAAATTGAAAATTAATGTGATTTTTACAAGTAAAATTAGAATCGAACAGTAATGGCCACCTGAATAATCAAACTTGGATCCAAGAAATGTTCATTAAATTTGGTGCTATTTGTCAATGTTCCTTTTCATCTGTTTAATCTTGAACTGCGCTTTTTCTTTAAAATCAAAAAAGTTTGTGAGCTTATGCATGATCTGCCGCCAGATCAGCTGCACTGACACTCAGAAACAAGGATAGTCACAGAATTACTTTTTTTTTGTAATTTAGGATTATATTCTATCTTCCTCCCTGTCATTCAGCAGGGAATTTTTATGCTATTTATCAATTCTCCTGAGTTGAAGTCGAAATGACAGTTAGTGTAAAAAAATACAGCAGAATGAATGCTCAAATGAATAGAAAATAGTCATTAATGCATAAAGCTCGATTCAAAGTAAATCTGGACGCACGGTTCAATACACCCCCGCGCCCCTGGTGGTTGGAACAAAAAACTTTTGACAGCACATGTTTACGTTTCATTGACGAAAAAATTGGTGAAAAGTTTTCCTCGATTGATCGACGCATCTCGAAATTACGAATCATGGAACTCGAGAAAAGAAAATTGATTGTGCACAAACATCTAGAGAATCCTTCGTGGTCCGCCTCAAAAATAGCAAAAGTGTTGAAATTCCCAAAGTCAACAGTGTGCCTTGTAATCAAACGTTACAAGGATAATCTGAGTGTGGATAGAGCACAGCGCATCTATCATAAAAGTGGCACTAGGGACAAAGAGCTGAGGAGGAAGTTGTTGAGGTGCGTGAAAGGTAACCCAGGTATCTCCATACGTGATTTGGCAAAGAAATGCGATTCTAACTTTCCATCGTGCGTAACATCCTTTCAAGAGAAGGATATAAGTCTTTTTGTGCCAGTAAATATCCGAATCGCTCCCTGAAACAAAATTCAGTGGCCAAAAAGCGAGCACGATTACCTTACGAACGAGTTTTGACGAAATTTGATGGCTGCATTTTAATGGATGACGAGACATACGTCAAAATGGATTATAAACAAATCCCCGGACGAAAATTTTACCTGGCAACTGGTCGTGGGGATGTCCCTTCCACGTACAAATTTGTTTTTGCTGACAAGTTTGCTCGGAAACTTATGATATGGCAAGGAATCTGCAGTTGTGGCCTTGAAACCAAGGTTTTCATCACATCTACCACAATGAATTCGAAGGTTTACATTGAAGAGTGTCTGAAAAAGCGGATTTTACCCTTCATTCGGCAACACAAGACCAACGTTATGTTTTGGCCGGATCTAGCCAGCTGCCACTACTCTAAGGAGGTACTAGAATGGTATGCTGCAAACAATGTCAATTTTGTCGCCAAAGAGATTAATCCTCCGAATTGCCCTGCGTTCAGACCGATCGAACAATATTGGGCAATTGTCAAGCGAAAACTTCGAGGATGCGGTAAAGAAGTGACAAATGCACAACAAATGCGTTTAAAGTGGAATAAGTTCGCCGATACAGTGTCGCCAGCTACTGTGCAGACCATGATGGCATCGATCACAAGTAAAGTGCGACAGTTCGTTCGAAGTGGTGAAATGTAATAACTTGTTTTATATTGCTTGGAAGCTGAATAAATACCCTTTTGTTTGACGTTTTGACCAACCCTGTATGTTGTTTCATTCTTGAGTTATGATCATTTGAATGCGTCCAAATTAACTTTGAATCGGGCTTTAAACTTTACAAGTTTACAAAAAGAAACTTCTATTGATTACCTGCGTTGGTATTGATCATTGGTCATCTGGTTTTGAAAATATTTCAATGTTCCTTGAAGGACCCATATTCCTCATGCACAAAATTTGGCTACCATTTCAATTTAGGTACCGTAGTTCAGGGTAACATTGATCAGTTTTTTGGACGTTTCATAAATATTTCATTTGAAAATGCAAATGTTTCAAGTTTTATATTTTTAAAACAAGTACTGGTACCCATTGATCATGACTATGCACTACATTATATTTTATGAAAGTTTTAAGCATGTTTAAAAATGTTTAAAGTGATTTTTTGAGTATGCTGATATGGGGTAACATGTGAATAACATTCGGTAGTAATGAAAATGTTGTTACCTACCAAAATCATGGACCCTGCAGCCGAATATGAAGACAAAACTTTTACAAATCGTTTGCTTTTAAAGTTATTTTAAAATTAAAAACGCTTTAAAGCGCGGAATACGCCTTAATGTAGGCAATATCCTAAGAAAATTCAACATTCTTCATAGTAATTCGTTAATGTTGTTTAATTCAGCATACTTCTAAAAGTTTTGACAACGGAATCATTTTCAGCGATGTCATTTTTTGCTTATAAAGCAGAAGTGGTAGCCATTAGTGCCACCAACCTCATTTTTGAAATCAAAAAGTTTGCGAAAGCAAAAATAAGAAATCAATATCTCTGATCTGTCAGAGACTTTTTTTTTATTTTAATTGTACCTCTTTCTTCGATGTTATTCTATCTTTTTTTAAGGTTTCTAAGATTATATGTCAATTAGGTCAAACGCATTTACAAATAGTATTGCCACAATAGAAATATTCCGAGATTTGATAGTGTAGGGTAGAAATGCGATTAAACTTTAAACTGCAGAGCACGATGCTTGCAAATAAACTTGACTTAACATCAGAGAATTTAATTGAATGAAAAGGTAATGTAAATGCAATATATGAATATGTGATATATGTGAATATGTGAATATGTGAGAGGGATTGCTGTTAGTTTAAATTTAGTTTGGTACTAGCATTTTGCAAGATTCTCGATTCAATAATTATTTCTATGTACTCTGCAGGAAGAGGTCAAATATTAAAAAAAAAAAATCAATCTTGCGATCAATTGATTGCATCGATTTGGACTGTATAATGAAAGTGAGTAATTAATTTATCACTACCACAAAGGTAATGATTTGGAACCGATTGCAGATGCCTCGAAAAGGTGGTCAAATACACTACTATGCGAATCTCATTTATGTGACGCATGAAATCGCATCATTTTCAATAATGGCTTTTCCCTAGCCTTGTACTAAAATAAAGCAAATCTGTGTTACAGTGATCTACGTTCGTTTCACAGTTCAATATCCTGTGTATTCTATTTTAATTTTTATTTCTTCATAAAACATTATCATTCGTGTCATAGTTAATCGAAAGCCTAAATTTATACCACACACAAAAATTTGAACAAACTTCTTTGAAATCCATCGGTTAGTTCACACCATCTGGTGAACATGTTGTACGAAATATTTATTTGTGCAACAAGACTTGTAGATGGCAGTCAGACACGAGGAAAACCAATACGTACGCCTCTGGTTGGGAGGATTTAAATTCAGCAAGTTTGAAATGATTGTTGATTGAGCGACCGACGGAAATTTCGCCAATTTTTCGTCTGTTTGTCTGTGTATAAAGCTTTGCAAAAAAGTAATAACTGCTAGCCAATAGAATACATCTTTAACTGGCAAATTATGACAAACATGAAATAAAAATGGCGAATTTAATATTTTTACGTCAGATAATAGATCTAACTATAATGCATAAAACCTCTTTCATTCTTCCTTGCCCTTCCAGAGTGTTGAGTGCTGTCCCCGACAGCTCACCGTGGCTCAAATTTTCCCGGGCAGCCCTACTCGGGTACGGAATTGGAGCCAACAGCTGTGACGTGTACTACCCCAAGTGCCCGAAGGACGAGCCGGAGATCATCCACTACTTGAACAACCACCGGGGAGGCTTCTTCCGGTTCTTCAACGATGACCACAAAAGCTCCAGCAGCGGTTGATCGAGGTCGTGCCAAACGTGAACGCTTAAAACTAAAACAATGCTAGACAACCTAATCCGTGCGTCCTTAAGATAGGGGAGAAAGTGTGACTATTTATTTGATTAGCTGGTAGATAAAATAAAGAAACCAAAACTTATCAATTAACCCGAAACAATTTTCTGCCTTCAAAATATGTCCCAATTACGACCAGTCCGGTATATATGTCTGTTCACCTTTCGCAAAACCAACGTGTTTCCAATCCACATCTGCTCAAACAAGCGAGCGGTTGTTTACACTGTCCGACTCACTGAATGTGGCGAACCCATCATCTCTCTGTCTCTCGAATTGGCGATTATTTAACCTGACTGGAAAAGCCCCTCCACCTACTCAAGTCGGCAACGGGTGCGTTTATCGCCATGTTGCACAGTGGTACTGCACATAGGTAAATCGAATAAAAAGTCGTCGTCTTTTTCACTTTCTACTCTTTTGTGGCTCAAGAATGTAGGAACAAATTCTTTTTTTTTTCTTACGATCGTGAAAGATGGAGAAGATGTTGTAGAACTTATGTATTTTTGACCGTTTTGTTTTTTTTCGTCACCTCCTTTGTCGGCCAAATTGTATAAAATTCGACAGTAATTTGAGCTTATATTCTAAAACATTTAATTTAAATTTTGGGCCAAACAGGTAGGGCCCCTACATATTGCCAATTATGTTATCTCTCAACCAGTTATTTTCCCTGCTTAGTATAATCGTACTCTAGAATCAGATTCTCAGTTATGTGGTATTACTTTTCACAATTTCATAGGTGTGGACCGCATCCACCGCACGCCACAGCTACGCTACTGCATAGCAATGACATCAACCTGATGAGTAGTTTTGAAAAGCAAATCATGATTGGTTTGGTAATTTTTTGATGGCAGTTATCATCATTTATGACCACTTTAAAGAACAAATGGAACCACTGTGTGCTGTGGTAGTCCTTCGGCGGGGTTAGTCATACGTATCAAGGCTGTGCGGTGCACCATTGGCCACAGCCACAGGTAGAGTGCATTGGGTCTCCAGGGAGTTGTTTTGGCCCACAGAAAGAAATAGTTGCTTTCACGCAATCACACCAAAATAGCTCCAACATGCGTGGGGCGGCGAGCTACGTTCATGGCAGAGCAGGCTCCCTCCACTGTATAAATTATATTTATTGCACTGATGTACGAGTTTGCTGGAGCCATCTCCGGCGTTGTCAATTTGTTGATTCACCTCATTATCTGCGATTTTATTATTTTGTCCGATACGGTAAAGCCGGATAACACCTGGTTGGGGAGAAGTGTGGAGATAGATAAACATTTTTTGCGCGATGCTGCAAGGCTACATGAACAGAATCGAAGGCGTCTGTGCTGTGTTAATGGTATTACCTAATAAAGAAATATCACTGAAGTAAATACTACAGTTTTTGAAATAGACTTGTGCTGTTTAAGGTAGGTTGAAGAATTTAGATCTGTATATTTTAAACTTGGCTTCTTTTAAACTTAGACTAGAAAACATGGAATATCTGCGATGCAAACGTAACATTTACCATCCTTGTAAGGAATTGATTTTTTTTATTTTTTTATTTAGTTAACATCTACACAGATAACACTGAATCAACAATTTCACGCCACAATACTCGGTTCGTGGCCGCATCTCTCCATCCTCGGTTCTGCCCCACGCTCGCCAAATCGATACGCACTTGATCCGCCCACCTAGCTCGCTACGCTCCACGCCTTCTTGTACCAACCGGATCCGAAGCGAATACCATCTTTGCAGGGTTGCTGTCCGGCATTCTTGCAACATGCCCTGCCCATCGTATCCTTCCAGCTTTGGCCACCTTCTGGATACTGGGTTCGCCGTAGAGTTGGGCGAGCTCGTGGTTCATCCTTCGCCGCCACACACCGTTCTCCTGCACACCGCCGAAGATCGTCCTAAGCACCCGACGTTCGAAGACTCCAAGTGCTTGCAGGTCCTCCTCGAGCATCGTCCACGTTTCATGCCCGTAGAGGACTACCGGCCTTATGAGCGTTTTGTACATGGTACATTTGGTGCGGGCGTGAATCTTTTTTGACCGCAGCTTCTCCTGGAGGCCATAACAGGCCCGACTTCCATTGATGATGCGCCTCCGCATTTCACGACTAACGTTATTGTCAGCCGTCAGCAAGGATCCAAGGTAGACGAACTCATCGACCACCTCAAACGTATCCCCGTCTATCGTAACACTGCTACCTAGGCGAGCCCTGTCGCGCTCGGCCCCACCAGCTAGCATGTACTTTGTCTTGGCCGCATTCACCACCAGTCCAACTTTTTTCTGCCTCGCGTTTCAGGCGGGTGTACAGGTCTGCCACCTTTTCAAATGTTCGGCCGACGATGTCCATATCATCCGCGAAGCAAACAAATTGACTGGATCTCGTAAAAATCGTACCCCGGCTGTTAAGCCCGGCTCTTCGCATAACACCTTCTAGCGCAATATTGAACAACAGGCACGAAAGGCCATCACCTTGTCGTAGTCCCCGGTGGGATCCAAACAAACTGGAGTGTTCGCCTGAAACCTTCACACAATTTTGCACACCTTCCATCGTCGCTCTTATCAGTCTCGTGAGCTTCCCGGGAAAGCTGTTCTCGTCCATGATTTTCCATAGCTCTACGCGGTCGATAATGTCGTATGCCGCCTTGAAATCGATGAAAAGGTGATGCGTTGGACCTGGTATCCATGACATTTTTGGAGGATTTGCCGTACAGTAAAGATCTGGTCCGTTGTCGATCGGCCGTCAACGAAGCCGGCTTGATAACTTCCCACGAACTCGTTTACTACAGGTGACAGACGACGGAAGATGATCTGGGATAATACTTTGTAGGCCGCATTTAGAATGGTGATCGCTCGAAAGTTCTCACAATCACACTTGTCACCTTTCTTGTAGATGGGGCATATTACCCCTTCCTTCCACTCCTCCGGTAGCTGTTCTGTTTCCCAGATTGTGTCTATCAGCTAGTGCAGACAAATGGCCAGCCTCTCCGGACCCATCTTTATGAGTTCAGCTCCGATACCATCCTTACCAGCAGCTTTATTGTTCTTGATCTGGTGAATGGCATCCTTAACCTCCCTCAAAGTGGGGGCTGATTAGTTTCCATCTTCCGCAGTACTGACGAAGGCATTTCCTCCATTGTCCCGTCCTTCATTGCCTGTGCTCTCAGCGCCATTCAGATGCTCGTCGAAGTGCTGCTTCCACCTTTCGATCACCTCACGCTCGTCCGTCAGAATGCTCCCATCCTTATCCCTGCACATCTCGGCTCGCGGCACGAAGCCGTTGCGGGATGCGTTGAGCTTCTGATAGAACTTACGCGTTTCTTGAGACCGGCACAGTTGTTCCATCTCATCGCACTCCGTCTCTTCCAGGCGGCGTTTTTTCTCCCGAAAGAGGCGGGTCTGCTGTTGCCGTTTCCTTTTATAGCGTTCCACGTTCTGCCGGGTCCCTTGCTGCAGCATGACCGCCCGCGCTGCATTCTTCTCCTCCAAAACCTCCTGGCACTCCTCGTCGAACCAATCGTTCCGTCGACTCCGTCCCACGTACCCGACGTTGCTCTCAGCTGCATCGTTGATGGCTGCTTTTACTGTTCTCCAGCAGTCCTCAAGAGGGGCTTCGTCCAGCTCACCCTCTTCCAGTAATGCAGCCTCGAGGTGCTGCGCGTATGCCGCTGCGACATCCGGTTGCTTGAGCCGCTCTAGGTCATACCGTAGCGGCCGTCTGTACCGTACGTTGTTATCGACGGAGAGTTTTGGGCGCAGTTTGACCATCACCAGATAGTGGTCAGAGTCGATGTTAGCGCCACGATAGGTCCTGACGTCGATAATGTCGGAGAAGTGCCGACCATCAATCAGAACATGGTCGATTTGCGATTCTGTCTGCTGTGGTGATCTCCAGGTGTATCGGTACGGAAGGCTGTGCTGGAAGTAGGTGCTACGAATGGCCATATTCTTGGAGGCGGCAAAATCAATTAGTCGTAGGCCGTTTTCGTTCGTCAGCCGGTGGGCGCTGAACTTTCCAATGGTCGGTCTGAATTCCTCCTCCTGGCCAACCTGAGCGTTTAGATCTCCTATGATGATTTTGACATCGTGGCTTGGGCAGCTGTCGTGCTCGCGTTCGAGCTGCGCGTAAAAAGCGTCTTTATCATCATCAGTGCTTCCGGAGTGAGGGCTGTGCACGTTTATTATGCTGAAGTTGAAGAACCGGCATTTGATCCTCAACTTGCACATTCTCTCATTGATTGGCCACCACCCGATCACGCGCCTCTGCATATCACCCATCACTATAAAAGCTGTTCCCAGCTCATGTGTATTGCCGCAGCTCTGGTAGATGGTATGGTTACCTCTAAACGTTCATACCATTGATCCCCGAATCCACGGTCCTTCAGCACGTCGGCGAGTATGCGTGTGCTCCCGATGAAGTTGAGAGATTTACAGTTCCACGTACCGAGCTTCCAATCGCTAGTCCCTTTACGTCGCTGTGGTCTTCGCCGATTGTCCCGGTTCGTATTCTCTCGTTGATTATTCGTTGCTTGATTTTTTTACGGCTGGCTTGCAGGGCCTGACACCAACCCCCTAGATTTCCGGAGGACCATTCCCCCTAAATGTTCGGAGGGCCATAGTGCGCAGTTTAGCTTAGAGTCCTTCTCTGGCACTCGGACGATGATCAGCCGCCCCTGACATGGGGAACAGACGCTGTTGTGAGCCGCTCCTAACATGGAGTACAGACGCTCAAGGTTTGCAGAAGCAAAAGCAAAAGCAAACCCCCCCTTCCCTGTCAGCATACGACCAGAGTTCACACCGGGGGTTGGTTACCCGATCGTACCCCGGCCAGTACCACGAGGAGGTAGGGATAGGAGTTGCTGGGCAAGAGGCTAAGGACCGCACAAAGGGGTCTATTTTATTCCTTCAGGTACGCGAGGTACCAATGGTACGCCATGCCCAGCCATTTACCAACCTTGTAAGGAATTGATATTAGGTACTAATCTGATCAAATTCTAATCAGTGATCAATTAGCACTAGAATTACGGTAGCCCAAGAATTCAGTCAAGAATTAATGCATTATCAGGTATTTCACTCGTTTTTCTTATCAATATCTTCAAAAATTTCTCACTATAATAATTTTGTCAGAAAATACTCAAATGAGCTGCTTAGAAATTTAAGTAGATATTTCCTTAGTTAGTACTTACACTCAGTTTTGGAAAAAAAACTTTTTGTTTCTTTAAATTACTTTTGTTTCTTAAGGCATATTGATATCAAAACATAGGATCACGAACATCGATGATCTTTTCAACCGCTTTGCACTGACTTTATTTTCTCCCTGAAAGTCGTTTCAGTATCGAGGTATGGAAAGTAGACTGTATTTCTTTAAGAAATACTGGTATCCTTCTATGACTAACAAGGATTTTTTTCAAAAATTTCTCTTAAAAATATTAAAGAATCTTACTAAAGTTTCTTCAGGCATTCTGTCAATTAAAATAATTTAATTTAACACCAGGGATAACTAGAACACCTGCAAGAAGTGTTCTAGGGTTTCTCCCTTAACTTCTCTGTATTTTTTTCTGGAATCATTACATTACATTATACATTATAACACCGATCATTTCAGGAACTCTTCTCTAATAATTTTAGTAGAAATATCACTTCAATATCAATAAACTCCATGTGTTCCGTAAAGAATTTTCAAAGAACTTCGTATTTAAGTCGTTCGTTGTTCCCATTCCCAATATTTCTGCGTTACAAAGTTTCAATGTTCTTTTCAATCTATTGCCACAGACGAACAAGGCGAAAAGAGCTTCGTTTACACGGTTAGCATATGTTTGCTATTATTGCTTATAAAACAAATCAAACTTGAAGTGTATATATGCATTGCATTCATAGTTATCATAGTTTGAAGCTAACAAATTTAGGCCATCACAGGGCGCGCTTTCGTTGGGGAGACCTACAAAATATGTCTAAGCCTCAGGCACGCTATGCCTGACCTTCTCCCCCCTTGTAGGTTGGCATAATTTGTACATGACTCCTTGAGTTAATTGTCTGTGCAGGTTCTAAATCATGAAACCTTTTCAACTCAATCGATGCAAAATGTACAAAGATTCCTCGGGAAAAATTGTCGCGGATTTACCCAAAGTTTACTTCCAACACTACTTCAGATATTCCAAAATTCTTTTGAAAGAAAAAATCTGAGAAAGCATTTTTACTTTTCGGTAGTTTTTTTTTGTGGTGTATCTGAATGAATTTGAACAGTAATTCCTGGACTCCAAAAGTGCTAATGTATTCCTGAAAAAGACATGTTGGGACCATTTTTGCAGCAATGCTTATAATAGTAAAAGTAAAAACATTCACACCAGGTTTTCAAAAGTTTTCTGAGAAAAATTATATCAAGCATTCTGAAAGATAAATCACTGGGTAACTTATTGGAGGAATCTATGGGAGAACTGGTCAAAGAATTCTGAACGAATTATCATAAGTGTTCTTCTGAAAATATTTGAAGGAATTTTGGTGAAATCTGTAGGAGAATTGCTGTAGGAATCTCAAGAAAAACTTAGATCTTCAAGTGTTTTCTAGAGTACTTTCAAATGGAATTAATCGGTGAGCCTTGCTAAATTCTTCAAGGGGTAAATTTGTTTTTGGATATAAAATAAAATATGTGAGCGATTCATCAACATGACAAGTGCAATACGCCTGATATATATAATAGACAACAAATCTGACATGTATTTCATTTTTTTTAGAATAGAAACGTCAACTTATGAGGATGTGCTGATTATTTTTACATTTGTAAATATATAGTATTTTTCTAAGAAACTCTATACTCTGGGGTGTCGAGAAACAGTTTAACTTGCTGAATAGTCGCGGGTTTATCAAAATGGCTATTAGATACCCTATTTTTTATCTATCCTCAAATTATTTGTAGATCTTTAATCGCTGATGTCAGTCAAGCTTACGTTGCACTCAATTTATTGGAGAAATTGCAATGTCGAAATGCCACTCAAGTAAAGGTAATAGAGCTTCCTCTAAAAATACTCATATGTACCTATACACTAAACTGGGCTTTAGGACATTTGGTCGAAAGACATTTGGTCGAATGACGTTTGGTCGAATGTCATTTGGTCGAATGTCATTTGGTCGAAAGTACATTTGGTCGAAGGGACATTTGGTCGAATGGACGTTTGGTCGAATCACTTTAGAAAATTTGCTCGAATGATTATTCAGTAGTGGTTAATCGAAAAATCGTTTGATTCAACAGATATAAAACCAAACCATTTTTTTTTGAACAATGGATGATCTCAATGGATGATCAATGATGCTTTTCATCAGAAGTCAATAACGAATTTATCTACATGATAATCATTACCTACGCTTTACAAAGTGTTCAGTATATGTACTTGTGTCTGTATAGGAAAAATTATTCTTGTAAATGTCCTTAAACTTCAGATATCTTTGGTTTGGAAGACAAGACGTTTTATTTTACCCAATTTTGTAGAAGTTCAAAAGTAAATGTGCTTATTTATTGCTCAACGTTGAAACCATACTGATCTGTTGAATTTATTATTCTTTCAAAATATAATCATTACTTGGAAAAATCCTCCTACATATTTTCGTTGCTCAGTTATTGGAGTGTTAAGCATTGATGAATTTATTATTCTTGAAAACTGTCATCGTTCTTTATATATAATTGGTGGTCTTTATCCAATGACAACTTCTAGAGTGAGTGCTTCGAGCCTTTATTATTTATCATATTTTACAGCATTACCATGGTTAAGAATCCTGAATGCGGGGCTAGTTCTGATACAGTTGGGCATAGAATAATTTGGACACCTTGAATTGTCTGCACATAATGCACTTTTACACGTTAAATAATGAGACCAATTTAAAAACCTATTATTTCTAGGGAACGATTTTAACGAAGTACCTCAAAAGTTCTTCCTGGATACGTATCCTAATCATGGTGAATTATTATTGTGATTGTGATTTTTAGTTAAATTAAAAGAAATGGGCAAACCTGGCAATTAATTTAATCTATAACTCTCAAACAAGAGACTTGTGTCTATCCTGTGTATTTGTGTATTAAATGAGGTGAGATGAGTCGACTCAGGTGAAAAAAAGTTGACTTGCTTCCCTTGTTGTTTACAAATTTTATGTATGAGTCAAAGAGAGAGGATGATTTTTGTGCAGTGACCCATAGTCAACTCGCCATATCCTGAGACGAGACTCGCGAAGATGGTCTTCCGATAATTGCTGAGTTTTTCTTATACAACTCTGTGTTTACATCAATAAATGAGCAAGCTGCTCAAACCCTTACATGAACGTCTCAGAAATAAATTGTTGCGTTTGCATCACACCGAAGCATAAATAGCAATTTGAATAAAATTCCATGTCAGCTAACGAAGTAGATATTGGAAATTACTAGTCTTGTGTTTAGATTTACCAACATGTTTGGAAAAAACTACTCCACTGAATTAGGTTCTTAAAAACATTTACTTGTCACTTTTTCAATCATGACAGCGGAATCTGGCTGCATATGACGTTGATTTTGTTCCTTTATGCGAGTCTCGTCTCAGGCCATATTTTCTTCTACTTCTTGTCATTTACGTCCTCACTGGGACAGAGCCTGCTTCTCAGCTTAGTGTTCTTATGAGCACTTCCACAGTTATTAACTGAGAGCTTTCTTTTCCAAAGATGCCATTTTCGCATTCGTATATCGTGTGACAGGTATGATGGTACTCTATGCCCATGGAAGTCAAGAAAATCCATTAAGAAAAGATCCTGGACCGACCGGGGATTCGAACCCAGACACCTTCAGCATGCTTTGCTTTGTAGCCATGAACTTTAACCACTCGGCTAAGGAACGTCCTTGTTGTCATGTTGTCTTATCTTTCAATATTGAGATATAGAGAGTTGACTATAAAATATTTGCTGTACTTACTTCTTTTCTGCAGTATATGGAACATCAAGTGGAGTTTATAATGGGTCACCCATTAAGTACGGGACACAATTGGAGTACCACATAAAAATTGTGACATAGGGTGAACGAGACTGAAAATTGTAAATTTTTGTGCACACATTTAC
This sequence comes from Aedes aegypti, assembly GCF_002204515.2. Lineage (NCBI taxonomy): Eukaryota > Metazoa > Arthropoda > Insecta > Diptera > Culicidae > Aedes > Aedes aegypti. The sequence goes on from NW_018736555.1 coordinate 55,587, forward strand.
AAGAGATTACCTGAGGATATTTTAGAAAGATTGATTTTCAAATTTTCAACAATAATAGTGCATAATTGAAAGTGATTCACTTATTTTAGTGGCGATTCAAATATAATGAAGTTTCTTACAGTAAATTGGGGAAACAGATAGGCACGAGGCTCATTTTATTCAGATTTGAGATCAAAGTCGTAAATATTCATCAGACTTCTTCAGCCGCTTCTTATTAAAGGTAGAGGTCCCATATGTTTTTACATAACTTAACAATTCTTGTTTCAATAATATTTGTGAACCGGTTATAGTAGCGCACTTTTATACAGAGTTAGATCAAAACCTGAAATGTGTCCCAAATCTATTTATCAACATTGTTTGACATCCTATGTCACTCTCATGGGAAAAGAGTAAACGTAATAAAAAATATTATTTTTCGGTATATATTGCCAAAATGACGTTTTTTTTAAACAAACACTTAGATGTCGAATGAAATACAAAGATTTACAAATTTCGGTCGAGCCAAGCGTGACAAGCTTTACAAAATTTTCGGAGGACTCATACAAAAAGTGTGACAAAGGAGGGAAGGGGTCAAAAGTTGAAATTTAGCGTGACATAATTTGTGTACCACCCTCAGTAGAGAGTGATTCATTTCTCCCATGCCTCTTAAAAGGTAAAACAAATTCTTTAAACAAACCAAAATATCTTCCCGATACACCTTATCAAATGGATAATCGATGCAAAAAGATTAGCTGCCCTGAGTGATTCCAAGTATTTTCCAGACATACATACTTCAAAACTTTTCCATACCACAGTAATGGATTGGTTATTTTACTTTTATCTTTCAACGTCAGGCACTATGACACAAGTTGAACAAAAAGAAACAATTTAATGTCAACTTCAATATAAAGTTTTACACTTTAGTACAAAAATTAATCCAGTAACTATAACGACAATCGTAACAGTTTATCAATTATGTTCCTTCACATCATTATTGCATGCTGAGACACTAAATACTGACTCTCCCTCTTACATATGTTTAGGATCTGTAAGATGCCATGCGCGAGGGCCGTGTCTCCTCATCTCGATAATATTGCAAATCAGCATCCTTTGGAGCACCACAGCATATATAAAAAGGATGCCGACCGAAACACAACTGTTCAAGTGCGTTAACAATCCTTCCAAAATAAATTCTAATTTCACGGCTTTTCTCATACCAAAATACATTTCCACTCGTCTACTAACAGCAAACCATTACGAAGCCAGAAAACCTTACGCAAACAACTGGTTTAAAGTGTATGAAGCGCCTCGTTTCGGATATGTAGGCAATTGGATCATTCGGCAAGGAAAGTGAATTCCCTGTTACCTATCGTGGTTTGCAATCAAACGTTCATCTGACGCCATAAGTGGCCTGCTGACGGGCAGCTCTCATTTTCACGGATACCTTTTGGAACGATGGCATCTCAAAGCTACGACAACAATTGAATTGATTTTCCCCTTTGCCAATCAACCAAGAAGCCGATAAATAACCGACGAGATGGGTGAAGAAAAGCACGGGCCAACGAAAGCGTCTTGTTCGCGATGGCAAGGAGTTCGAGCCAATCTTCCTCATCTGCTAAACGCATACTGTGGTCACGACCTGAGGAGTTTTCAATCATTTGATGGATTTATGACTCTGATGTACCGCCCGACGGATGCCGCAGCCCTCGGCGTAGCGCGGATACTTTTTGGCCTAATGATGCTGATAGACATTCCCGAGGAACGTGGAGGTGGAGATTTGGACTTTCGCTGGGGCGATCCCAGTGGATGCAAGTTCCCGCTCATAACCGGAATGGAACCGATGAGCTATCCACGGATGGGAATCGTCTATCTGGTGATGTGGTTAGGAGCGTTGGGGGTTATGTTGGGCTATCGGTTCCGACTCAGTGGACTTATGTTTGTGATTAGCTATTGGTACGTGTTTCTGCTGGACAAAAGTGCTTGGAACAATCACAGCTACCTGTACGGATTGCTGGGGACGATATTTATGTTCACGGATGCCCAGAAATGCTTGTAAGTTGAATGTAGTTTAGCACTCAAAATGTACTAAATTTGTTACAAGTTTGGGATAAGAAGTGCATTAAAGGATATTTTTATATGACAATTAACACAGCGAAACGAAAGTACCGTCAAACGGGGTAACTTGCAACACTTTTCAGCTTCAAATCTATTTGGATGCAAATTTTAGGGACTCAGATGAACCAAAGACAATCTGGTATCCTGATCGCCACGTAAAGAATACCATGTGATATTCATTTTATTATAAATTGGTTTCCTGGGATCAGGAGAGGCTGCAAATATGGATTTTGCATGCTACCCCTGATGTGGGGTAACATGCAACCCACAATGCTGACTAAAGTTTACTATCAAAAATTTAATCAATACCGTGTTTTTTATCCTCAAATAATTAACTACAGTAAAAGCTTAAAATAAAAAGAAACTAGGTACCATACTTTTAAAAAAATCATTTTTATTAATTGAATTATGAATATTGACACTATCCGATTAATTAATCAATTGATTTTGTATTTTATTGGTTCCCCAAGTGGAAACTCGAACAAATCACAAGTCACTAGCCGTCAATAGTGGAAAGCCATTCAAAAGTTTTAGTGCAACCTTTTTATTCAAATACAATGGGTTTTAGGTTTTGCTTCACATAAATTATTTTTATTCATATTTTAACCAAAGCAACGTATCAGATATTGATAGCGTGTTTTGAAATGGCCTCTGTAGGTCATTGAAAAGGCTGTGCTACTTTTCCCCGAATGTCGGTTCCCCGAATGTCTTTTCCCCGAACGCCAGTTCCCCGAATGCCTGTTCCCCGAATATCCCGTTTCCCCGAATAACCCACTTCCCCGAACAGTTTTTGGCAATCATAATTGTCATAACTTTTTACAATTCAGGTAAGTGAACGTACTGGTCATCTGATATGCACCCTTCTTTATTTGATTGGCGGTTCTTGGGAGTTTTACCGTCCTCAGCATTTTTGGCAACATATGTATAGTCAAGAAAGACCAAATACCTCCTTCTTTCGATTGCCTATCGTTCTTTCTAGTTCACCATCTTGCTACTTAAAAAGATTAGAGCTCCTATTCGAACAGTACCACTTTTCGGGGAACTGGGTCATTCGGGGAAATGGCATTCGGGGAAAAGGGTCATTCGGGAAACTGGCGTTCGGGGTATATACCAAACGTGTAATAAGTTGGTTAAGGTACAAAAATGTTAATGTAATTCTATAAATAAATGGTCAATCTTGCTTTTTCATGTGCTTTTGATGACAAGCGGCAGAAAACATCTTGCCATTGAAATTGAAATTGCTGTTGCAAGTTACACTACAAGGATAGTCAAAAATGATTTTTATTATTTTCAATGTTTAAACGTGAAATTAGCAAAACTTGTTCATTGTCCTTTTGTACACAATTAAATACAGTAACGGGTAGCAAATACATAGAATAACATTTATATCCCGTTTGTGTGGTACTATGAACGATTTTCATTCTTATTTTTATATGATCAAATGTGTGATATGATTTTCTCCTCCAGCAAACCAAACAAAATTTAAATGATACGCAAATCCTCACCAAAACCTCTATTTTTGTACCTTATGTCATTAACCGGTATACCAAATTAGAATAATTTTATTAAACGCTTTAGAAAACGTCAGTTCAGTTACATGTCGGTGTGTTGCAAGTTTTACCCCTGATGCATGTTACCCCGTTTGACGGTACCGTAATCCGGGGTATCATTGATCAGCGGGGTAACATTGATCGGAATGACTCATCTCGTTAAAAGTTCAAATAAAGATTTATTGATGAAACATTTTCGAATCATGAATGGTGCCTCTCTTTCTTATATTCATAAGCTAATGAAAATTGAGGTTTTTGCCAAAATTGCGTTTAGTTCATGCGTAAATTTGTCAACTTTTTGAAACAATGATTTCTATCATTTTCACTAACACTACCGAAAATTCATGTCGCACATGAGTTCTGCAGACGATGTGATCAAGAAAAATGTGGTTGTTACTAAATATGGCATCGCCGAAAACGATTTCGTTGTCAAATCTTTTATAAGTTTATTCAATTAGTCAACATTAACTAATTACTATTATGAAAGTAGAATTTTCTTAGGAAATTGCCTACTTTTAGGCGTATTCCGCGGTATAATGTGTTTTTAATTTTGAAATAACTCGAAAAGTAAATGATTTGTTAGAGTTTGGTCTTCATATTCGGCTTCAGGGGCCATGATTTTAGTAAGTAACGACATTTCCAATATTACCGAACGTTGTTTACTTGGGTGATGTTACCCCATATCGGCTGAATCAAAACATCACTTAAAACATTTATTTAAACCCGTTTAAATATTTCGGAAAACAAAATAAAGTATATAGTTAGGAGCGGTGCCAGTACTTTATTTTTTAAATATAAAACTTGTAACATTTGTATTGTGGAAAGAAACATTTAAGAAAAACGAAAAAAAATGATCAATGTTACCCCGGATTACGGTACAATTTTTGCGTGTCCCAAAGATCGAATTAGATGTCACCAATTAATTGGGGGTTGCTAAATCCAATGCCGCTCAATACACCACAATTTTAAGCAATAGATCATAAAATTTATGTAAAATACTTATGTTAAAAATTTTGAGTCAAATTTAAACTTTGATCATACCATATCAATGAACCATTCATAAACTCTTTGATTGTTTTATATGGTTTTCGATGCGATACTTTTACAAAAAAAAAAAAAATTGAAACGTACCTTTTAAATATCGAAAATATTACAAATTTCGTTTGTTCCTAAATAAACCAATTGGTCCGTAACGCAGGTAACATACCTTTACGCGGTAAGATCTGCCGAACGAATCGCTTAGCATAATATTTTTTCATACTAAAGTTATATTTCTGGTAATTCAATAGTTTGCAGTATTTAGTCCTAATTACCGGTACCCGTCGGCTTCGTAGCCGTGCATTCGATGATGTACATACAAATCTACAGAAATCGAGCTATTTCCAGATTGTGCCCGGTATTTTGCAGCCACTTTTTATGTAATGTATATTTAAAAGTAATGTCAAAATTTATATTTACATTCACAAATTATTTAGATACGCTATAAAATAATATTAATAAAACCAATATTTTTAAGATTATTATTTAAGTGGCTTAAAGGGTCCGGTAATGGAGGATCTCCCCTACTCAATTTAAATATTTTTGTCGAATCAAGCATATTATGATTGCATTATAAAAGTTGATAAAATATTATAGAGAAATCCAATCAGAAATGTATCAGATTTTAGGTAATGGTCCGGTCATTTAGTAATACAAAATCAGGTTCAGAAAGTTTCCGTAAATGTTACAAATTTCCCACATTTGAATCGAATGAAAATGAAAAATCGGACACATAAAATGTAGATTAAATCCTATACCAAAAGAAATGGTACGTTAAGTCAGAGAAAACATTATTAGAAAATCAAATTTACACCCGATTCTGTTTTTGCACGGATTTATTTTACACGGCCGTGCAAAAAAAGTTTCCATACATATTTTTCCGCCAAAACCTTATTTTTGCATGAATCGTCGAGAAATGGTGTTACTTTTTTTGCACGGTTTTTGAAATTTGAACTGAAAACTTTTTTTTCACGGTACGCATCCCCCGTGCAAAAACAAGAATCGGGTGTATTAATTAAAAGAAAATTGAGTATAAGATCTAGATGACGCTTTGTTGGTATAATGACATTCCAATACAGTGGGTCACCAAACTGGGCAAGGTTTTGTGCGGCCCGCGAACTGATTTAGAATCTGAAAGGGATGTGGCCCGCATATTATGATTTTATTTATCATAATCCTTCTTCGAATTACGATATGAGATAGATGTTGTTTGGTAGCATGCCAAGATTCTTTCACGTTCTTTCATAATAAGGCGTTGAATAGTGATCAGGAATACAAGAATACAAGAATAATGGTTAAAATATCTTAGTTCAGGGATAGTTCTGCATTTTCTATAAGTTTTGAGGTTTTCATGATTCTAAAAGATATACTTAATTGACCAAGGGTTTTTGAAGTCTTTTTAAAACCTAAAACTTAAAGTTTTCATAGTTTGAAAGTAGCCCTGAATAGCATTTTTTCAGTTCAGATAATCTCAAAAACTGGGTATTTTTCAAGCAACCAAATATTCGGATTTTACTTAAGCAGTGAACTCAAAACTTCACTTATGGTAGAAACTATATCGCCGGAATAAGAGAATATAAAGGACACTTGAAGAACTTGATTTTCTAAAAAATTAAGTGATGCGCCTATCAACAACTAGAGAGCTCAGAACAAGTTCATGACGAACTTTTTCTCTACTTTATGATTATCATCATTCTATTGGAGCAACATCAATTAACTTTTTGTGAACTGAAGTTCGATTACCTGCTAAAAAATTAGCTGCTTAAGCCAAAACATGTCTTTTTATCTCTACTTCTGTAGCTTGGGTTTACACCAAGCAGAGAAAAAAAAGGAATTTGAAGAACATCAACGATTTCCTCGTGTTCATCTTGCCTGACTAGCATTGAAATTTCGATGGTTTTATAAGTCTGAGAAACGTCAGATTCCAAAAAGCTTTAGAATTAGCTTCAAGAATTACACTGAAGTTTAGCTGATTTGAGTGTTTTTAAACAACAGTGAGCTCGTACTACTGTTTGAAATTTCGATATGTTTGACACAGGGACTTTGGGGCGGCAGGATCCGTCATTGATTTCACAATTTTCAAAAAGCAGTTTTTTCATTCAAATCAATAAAATTTACAGGAAAGTGTGTTCACTGTACAGTCGAATTCGTTCATTGCACTACGTTTAATTGCACTTCGTTTTAATTGGGCTCCCGTTAAGTGGGCTATAGCCCATCTAAAACGAAGGCAAACGTCACTTTCTGACATAAACCGCAATTTCGGTAATGTTGGTAGCCCTGAATTTCTATTGTAATCGATTATTTGACAGCTTAAAACTTAGCCCGATTAGTGAAAGTTCTTCATCTCAGAAATAGAAATAGATCACAGAATTACTAAAGTTTATGCATTAATGCACTATTTGATATCTGCCTCTCTTTCATTCTGCTGTGAATTTCTACGCTAAATGTAATTTCGCCTGAGTTGAAGCTTAGCGATGCTTCAACCCAGGCGAATTGACAAACAGGAATAAATTTCCCTTCAAAATTGAAAGAGAGGCAGATAGAAAATAGTCATAAATTTACTAAACTTTAGTCCATCCGTGTTTCTGAGTGTTCCACTAGGTGGGCCACGGGTTTAGTTCAACGAACGAAAGTTGACTGCATTCTATTCTCCACCGAAACACAGTGAACACATTTTCATTGAAATAATTTTCAGTTTTGAAACAGAAAAACTGCTTTTGAAGTTTTGATGATGACGATGATTACCGATGACGGAGCGTTGGAACGTTAAGGCAATATTTAATGTTTACCGATTTTACAAATATTTGTCTTGAAAAACTGAATACTGCTGGAAATCTTTATGCCTTAACTAATAGAACGATGTTTTTATGCACTAAGTGCACTTGGTCCATTCTGACCTGAAGAGAGGAGAGAGCTGGCTTCGATTGTGAGCTCCCAAAAGTCAAGGAAGCCTGTCACCAACATGTCACTGGAAATCCGCACAATCGAAGAAGTAGAGCGTGAAAACCAGTCAAAATTGAAGCAAACGTAATTAAAATCTTCTAGGTGTTTTTCGGATTGATTTCCCATTTTGTATGTAGTAGTGTGTTGGCAAGCTGCGATTGATTTTTTATAATCATACCCTTTTTCATAGGTGGAACAACAAAAAGTGAATATGTTTTTGATCAAAATAAGTTTCATCCGACTATTGTGCACCTGAGAGAGACTCGCGAAGAGGAAAAAATGATCAACGTCATAATGCAGCCCAGATTCCCGCTGTCACGAAACGTCAAATGCAACCCATCGTTTTTATGGCTGAAAATGTGAAAAGTTTTGTATTCAAAATAAACTACTATTAAAAAGCTCAGTCAGTGGAGCAAGTTTTTCCAAAGATTGCTGATAAATCTAAACATAAGACTAGTTATTAATAATGTTGCTACGTTTCCTAGCATGAAATTTCACTCAAAATTCCGTTATTGCTTCGGCGTGATGCAAACGCAATTGTTTTTTTGCTGAGATGGTCACGTGAAAGCTTGAACGGCTTGCGCAAGATTGATGTACACACTGCAGTGGAATAAGAAAGAAAACTCAGCAATCGTCACAAAAGAAGGCCGATTCCGCGAGTCTCGTCTCAGTTGTGCACAACCCAAGAATTAAGAAAGAAGTCAAAGTTGTGAGACCAGAGGCAGGTTACGAAGTGGAATCACGCCGTTCGGAGGAACAAACACCGGGAAAATACGGGATTATCGGAGACGATTGTAAAAGCACGCGGCGTCGTTGCGAATCGTTTATTTACTATATTGAAAAAGGATCAAAGTGTGTTGAATGGACAAGGTATGATAACCATATAGTAGTGCGCGATCTTGCAGCACAAGGTGTGTGATAGAGGGGCGCACCGTTGTACCGGCTAACACTCCTCCTCAACGTAAGGCCCTTGATCAGCCGCCAGTCCGAGTTGTTCAGCAAAACGCTTATGCTTCACCGCTCCAAGCGGCTTCGTGAGAATGTCCGCCTTCATCTCGTCAGTGGGACAGTACTTCAGGTTCACAACACCACGGTCGACTAAGTCACGGATGAAGCACTGTTTGGTTTCTATGTGTTTCGACCTTCTAGTCGTTCTCTCCGAGTGCACGAAACTTAGACACCCTTGGTTGTCTTCATTGATCAGGGTAGGGTCCGTTTGTTTCTCACCCAAGTCTTGAAGTAGTCGCCTTGTCCACATCACCTCTTGGCACGCCTCGCCAAGGGCGACGTATTCCGCCTCCATCGATGAGAGGCTAACGCAATCCTGTCGTCGGCTCGTCCAAGTCACAGCTCCACCACCGAAAAACAATACATATCCGGTCATGGATTTTCTCGTCCTGGGGTCACCGGCCCAGTCCGCATCTGAGAATGCCTCCAGCATGGAAGCTGTGTCTCCTCCTAGCCTCAGTCGCCAATCAGCTGTACCTTTTAGGTACCGGACGACCCTTTTTGCTGCTATCCAGTCACTCTCCTTCGGAGCCTCGAAGCTCCTTCCCAATATGGAAGCACTCGTTGCGATATCGGGTCGAGCACAAGTTGCTATGTACATTAGAGCTCCCACAACGCTACGGTACTTCGTGTTGTCCGAGAATGCTTCGCCTTTCTCCTCCAGCTTCAGATGGCCCGTGTCCATTGGAGTTCGTGCAATCTTCGCGTTCTCAAGTCCGAGACTCTGGATCAACTTGCGAATGTACTGCTGTACACCCAAGCAAAACACTCCATCTGCATCTCTACGAATCTCCAATCCCAAAAAGAATTTCGGATCACCCAGCCAGTTCACCTCGAAGTGGTTCTTCAGCTCTTCGTACACCTGTGTAATCTCCTCCTCAACTGCGCATCCAACTAGCAAATCATCAACGTATACAAGGAGATACACTGTTCGTCCATTCCGGGTAGCGATGTACAAGCAGGGATCGGTGGGACTCGCAGTGAATCCCATTGCCTTCAGTACACTGGATAACTTTTTGTTCCAGCAACGGGCGGACTGCTTAAGTCCATAAATGCTTCGTCGCAATCGGCATACCTTCGTCTCTTGGCCGCGTACTGCGTAGCCGGGTGGCTGCCGCATGTAGACCTCCTCTTTAATCTCGCCATAAAGATAAGCGGTCTTGATATCCAGGTGTTTCAAAACCAGCTCATCCCTTCCAGCTATCACCAGCAGTGTCCTCAATGTCGAATAACGAGTAACGGGAGCGAAGATCTCGTCATAGTCGACGCCGAACTTCTGAACGTGACCTTGAGCCACCACACGAGCCTTGAAACGCGTCACTTGTCCTGCTTCATTTTGCTTGACCTTAAACACCCAGCGACTTCCCACAACCTTTCGTCCTGCTGGCAGATCCGCAAGTTCCCAGGTACCATTACGCTCATGCGACCGGATTTCGTCATCCATCGCCTGCTTCCAGGAGTCACGTTCCGCACAGTTTACTGCTTCATTGTAGGTCACCGGCTCTTTCACCATTTGCGTGGCTGCACCCACAACAAAATCGGAATACCGGTTGGGCATTTTACCGCGATTCTTTCGCTTTCCACGTATCTCACTCACTGGATTATCTTCGTCACTCATCAAATCGTCATTGTCACTCATCGGATAGTCAGTGTCACTTATCGGTTCATTTTTGATTGCCAAGGGATCTTCTGCCAATTCTGGCTCTTCCTCCACGTACTCTTCGCACTCATCGAATTCTTCGTCGTTAGACTCTTCGCACTCTTCACCTGGTACAGGGTCAGCAATCGGTTGCTCTCTTCCCTCCAGTTGCCGTGCCGGTGTGAATGGAATACCATCCTCTTCATTCAAGATTCCCTTTTCGCCAGATGGATCTTTCGCTTCGTTCATTTCGAGAAACCGTGCATCACGGCTTATGGTGACCTTCCACGTTGCCAGATCGACGAATCGATAGGCCTTGTGTTGGTCCGAATAGCCGATGAACACCAGCTTCTGAGCTTTACCGTCGAACTTTCCGCGTTTCACCGCTGGGATATGAACCCACGCTTCGCAGCCGTAAACCCGTAAGTGGTTCAATTTCGGCTTCCTACCATGCCACTTTTCGTATGGAGTAACATCAACCGATTTCGATGGCAGCCTGTTCTGCAGGTAAGCAGCGGTAAGGACTGCCTCACCCAGAACCTATGGTCCAGCTTCGCATCCAGAAGCATCGCTGTGGCCATTTCCTGCAGATAACGGTTGCGCCGCTCGGCGACGCCGTTCTGCTGAGGTGTGTATGCCGTGGTATATTGCACCTTTATTCCCTCAGCAGCGAAAAACTTCTGCAGTCTCGCATTGGCATACTCGCCACCACATCTGATCTTACTATACGCGGCTTTCTGCCAAACAAGTTTTCTACATACCTGACGTATTCCATGAGTCGATCGGCTGCCTCAGATTTCTTGCTAAGCAAGTACACGACGGTATACCGGCTGTAATCGTCGATTACCGTCATGAGGAAACGCTTTCCTCGGTGTGGTGGTGCGCATCGGGCCACACAGATCGGTGTGCACCAGATCTAGGACCTGTGTTGACTTCCTTTCGGCCGTTTTTGGAATGGCCGTTCGAGGCAACTTACCCTCAAGACATACCTCACACATGAGGCGGATTCCACAGTCCTTCACCTTCACACCATCAGCAAGATTACACATTTTCTGCACTATCGTGGGGTCTCGGTGCCCAAATCTTCGGTGCCATTGGTGCTGACACAATTCATTGTGCCGAGCACTGTTCGCACTCCTCACTACTTCGGACACTTTCAGATGATACACACATCCGAAGATCACCCTGGCAACCACCTTTTCGGAATCGTCACAAATGTCACAACTGTTCTCCGCAAACACCACTTTCAATCCTCTTGCGGTGAGCTTTGGCACAGACACCAAGCTGCTGCTCAGCGACGGTACATACAGTACCTCACCAAGAGTAATTTCCACTGTGCCACCAGAGCCATCAACCCCAAACACAATCACTTTTCCGCGTCCCGCAGCCTTCACTGTGGTGCCATTAGCCAGCGACACATCCGGAGTAACGGTTTCGTCGAGCGAACAAAACCATTTTCGCTCGTTGCTCATGTGTGCAGTCGCACCACTATCAATGACCCAATCACAACTATGATTATCACCGGCCATAAACAACATTGCACTCGTACACTCCGCACTGACTTGCTTCGCCTTGTGGGGGCTCTTCTCGTTTTCCTTTGGCTCTTTCTTTGCCTGCAGCAACCGACAGTTGCGACGCAAGTGGCCTTTCTTCTTACAGAAGAAGCACACTTTTTCCGCGACACTATTCGAGTTCTTCACGTCACTTTTCATTACGCGCTCATGCGAGGGACCACCACCTCGCTCCCTGCGCCTTTCGTGTTCGTCGAGGAGTTTTGATTTGACGAGCTCGGTTGTCAAATCTTGGTCAGAGCGACTCTCTAACGCTGTCACGAGCCCACCGTATGACTCGGGCAAACTGCGAAGCATCATCGCAATTTTCATCGGCTGCTCCAGCTTCAAATCGGCATTTCCAGCCGACTAAACAACTCCTCAACCTCGAACAAATGAGCCTCCATGTCCTCACCTTCCACTAGGTTTAGGTTACACAACTTCCGTAGAAGACTCACTCGAGAAGTGACCGTCACCTTCTCATGATAATCACGAAGCGCTTTCCAAAAATCTTTCGCGTTAGTCGCACCCTTCACGAGGCTATATTGACTGTCTTCAACACATAGCCCCATGGTAGCCCTCGCCTTTTTGTCATCCGTTGACCACTTAGGCGTCACGGGCTCCGGCTTTGGTTCTTCCACCACATACCAAAGCTCTTCGCGAATCAAGAGCATCTCCATTCTGAACTTCCATGACTGCCAGTTTTGGTTGTTCAGTTTGGAGAATTTGCTCAGCGCTTCCATCCCGACACACACGAACGAAACAGTTTTTCGGTCCGGCAAAGCACACGCACACTAATGCACCGCGGAAGCACCCGCCGAAAACGAGCCAAATCGCGACCAACTTTGCACCGGAAAAATCGACCGAAAAAACACTTTTTCCTCGGAACTTCCACCTGGGCCCATAACCTGTGAGACCAGAGGCAGGTTACGAAGTGGAATCACGCCGTTCGGAGGAACAAACACCGGGAAAATACGGGATTATCGGAGACGATTGTAAAAGCACGCGGCGTCGTTGCGAATCGTTTATTTACTATATTGAAAAAGGATCAAAGTGTGTTGAATGGACAAGGTATGATAACCATATAGTAGTGCGCGATCTTGCAGCACAAGGTGTGTGATAGAGGGGCGCACCGTTGTACCGGCTAACAAAAGTAGGCAAGAAAACATGCCAACTGTCAGTGAGCTGTCTCCTCTCTCTCAGATTCTGATCAGACATTACAATCTCATCTGATCCCCTAGATCAAGATTCTTTGAAGAGAGGTTCATCAATCTAAGCCCGTGGTCATCAAAGTGCGGCCCGCACGTGATGTGTGTATCTCTTAAATCTGATAAGTTTTGCATATATTTTCTTCGGGAAGCAGTTCTACTCCCAAAGTTATTAAGAACATCAAACAAGATTATTACGAAAACTAACCACTTTTTTGAAAAAAAAAAAAAACAAAATGTTTGACAAAACAGGGCTGAGGATTTGTTTACTCTGGTTTTCACAGCCCGGTGGTATGCCATGTTTTCGAGGTCAGCATCTAATTCAAGAACAACAACGTACATTGGCGTAATCATATTAGGGAAATTTTTCTTCGATATTTAAATGTGTTCCGCGCTAACCATAGA
>NW_018736556.1:0-67654 GCF_002204515.2 Aedes aegypti
GGGTAACTACTAAGCTGATACCGCTGGATACATTTATCAGTTACAACTTTGCTGAAGGTTTTCAAATTGGATGTCTTAACTGCAATCGATAACTATAATTTATTTTAAAATCATGAATCAAAAATTTTCATCACAAAATGCAGGAATTGTTAGATTTTCTTCTAAAACACTATCAAAGTTACCGCGTTTCACGGTAATTCAAAAATGTATTAAAAATATATTCTAATCTGATACTTCTCTCCATGTCTTTATTGAATCTATTGACACAGTTTGTTTTAATTAGCAAATTTTAAACCACCTCGCGTTTGTGAATCATTGTTTATCCCTCTCACTTTTGTTCTCGCTAATTTCGCGGTTCAGTTTAAAAAATAGTCCTGATGATAACTGCACTGCCACTGCAGAAAAATGATGACTTTACCGTATAGTACCACGACATTGTTGATTCACTTAGTTACAGAATTTTCCTTCGAAAGTTAAGAAATAACTAAACTAGGTACAGAAGTGTGACTTTCACGTGAATATCAATTGATGGTAATTAACACGTCGACTGTTTTTCCTGACCACTTCGAAATTACATCAAATCTATCTGCCTACAGGTTGTTTGCGATCTTTCGGCTTGAACTGTGCGGTGCAACTGATCGCAAATAATATTCCGCAGTACTGCTTTGCTACCCGTCGAATAACATTACCATTACCTACTCACTGTTTCACACACTGACTGTAGTGAGAAAAAATCTCCCGAAATTTCCTGTTCGAATAATCTACCTTAGTTTCTCTCTTCAGCATTGTCATTCTTGGTAGTGGTCCCGTTAGTGTAGTATTTGGTCATACCACCTTACAATTGCGGCCCCTGAGATTATTGAAGACGTCGCCGCACAGAATCCAACTGGATCGTGTGACGTATTATCGTCCATATCCACAAGTTGTGGGTTTGCCTGAGCATGAATCATATTTCCGTGGTAGTTCCTCGACGTGGCCTTTTACGTGATAAAAACTACCGATTGCATCAGTCCCAACAACACTAGCAACAACTATCTATCCCACTGGGCATTGTCCACGACTGGCGTAGATGATTAACAATATTATTAGAACGTATGGCTTCGAATCTCTTTTGGATATTTTATATCCCGGAAACGTGATATCTTTAATTGATTAAGATAATTAAATTAAGTAAAGTACTTTGGCAGGTTTGTATTTCTAAGTCAACCATCTCCGTTTTCTCCGTAAATAGAAATTAGGGGCCCAGATAGTGGTAGCAATAAACGCGCAGCTATTCAGCAACACCAAGCTAAGGGTCGTGGGTTTCAGTCCCGGCGGTTGACGATATTTTCGAGTTGGAAATTTTCTCGACTTTCCAGGGCATCGAATATTTTTGTACCGGCCACACGATATACACATGGAAGATAGTCAGTTGGCAAAGAAACCTCTCTATTAATAACTGTGGAAGTGCTCATAAGAACACAATTGAGAAGAAGACTCTGTCTCAGTTGGGACGTAACGCCAGAAAGAAGAAGAAAACATCAGTACACAGTAGACCTATTCATATTTTCAAAAATGTCTGGAAACTCCCCAGTCAACCAATACTTTGATTTTTCATTGCGAAACGAACTTCTGGCCAAAATTTCACTCAATTTAGAGTAAATTTAGTTGTGCTTCAAATCAATTATGTGTTTTGGGCTATTTTCAAGCTTTAAAAAAATCATAACTACCGAACGAAACATCAAAATTTATCGAAAATACTTCTACATAGTAATTTATCCAATTCTACGAAATTTTGCCGAACACAATTTTATGATTGGAGCAAGTTTTAACATAGTTGGTTGAGGTTTGTATCTCGAGGTTCTTAAATTTTTTTTTTTTTTGGGAATTTGTTTTCACTGAAGAGCATGCCTGCATGAAAATTTCGGATTTTTAATTTCCAGACATGATGACAATACATATCTAAAAGTCAATCCGTTCAAAGTAACCATTTATCTTACGAAAATAAATTATAAAAAAATAGGTAATTTGAAGCACAATTTGTAAATCCACTGTGGGTGAGCCAAGAGCACCAACCGTTAGCTTCAATGAATTACAAAAAATGAACACGTTTAGCACTGCCCTTTTCTCAGTCGATGATGATGATTGTTTTCAAATCGTTCTAAATGATCAGTGAAATGCGATCAAAACAATCATCACTCGGAAAGAAAAAGCAATGCTAACTTGTTCAATTCATTCGTTTCCGGGTACATGTGTCATGCATGATTTAACTATCATCAGGTTGGCGATGCGTTGGATGCGTTGCTCGATCTTTGGGCATTTATTGTAATTTATTGCCTTTAGCAAATATGTAATCTGTTGATGGTCAATGAATTCATAAATGTATTATGTTTGATTCCCGTTGACTAGGGCCTGAAAAAAATAATACCAATGCATGTTTTATATACCATGTATATTGAGAAAACTATAATTTCTGGGTACAGCGGGGTACAAATTTGGATCAAACAATGTTAAAACTCAATTTGATCTTGTTAGCGTGTTCGACAAACTTTGAAACAATAGAATTAGCTTTCAAATAGTGGGTAATAGCAAGTGGTTTTGATTTTCCACATGCTAGTTATGATTTTTCAAACCTTGAAATAAGCCCAAAAACACATTTTCAAACTTGAAGCATACTGAAATCTTTATCGAATGAGCTGAAAAATTTGACCAGACATTGTTCTTAGCATGAGAATTCCGAATACTGCTTGACCGAAAGATTTCCAGACATTTTTTTTAATATGAACAGGTCTAGTACACAGCTTGTTGGCCCCTATATACAAATTGTTCAGAGTATGCTGTGAGAGTCCTTTGCAATTCGAGTCAACGAAGGTAATGTACTGAGATCTGGAAAAAGTTTACTCGGTGCGTGAAGCGTCGAAAATTTTACCCGGCAGGGTATAGGAAGTGAAATTTCAAATGCTTATATAAAATTAACTACAGTAGCTATTTATTTAAAATCTTTCCAGTACATGTTGATAACCTATTGATGAGCTACATTATAGGCACATTATTTTGATTTCTGTATTTTTTTTATTACTATTCTGCAGATTATATAGCTTATCATAAAACTAACCCCGTGCACTTCACAGAATCAAAATAAATTATGTTTTGATTTTTTTAGAAGCATTTAAAAATTCACTTCCTATGCTTTCGGAGCTAGGGTCAACTGTGGTAATTGCCTTCGTCATCGCGAATTTGGATACTTTAAGTCCTGTAGCAGAATCAACTCAATCGCCTGCAAGCTGTCTAAACCCTTTCTGTGCGTTTTTTTCTACGTACACATTATTATGTATTACCATAGATAGGTCAGTGGTATTACGTACAAATCCAAGGTTTTGGGTTCAAACGTATCAAAAATTAAAATAAGTTGAACAATATTTTTTTGTTATGCCCTGTGGGTCATTCAAACTGTTCTGGAATATCAATGATAGAATTATATTCAAAAAGTGCCTTTTATTCATTATAAGTAATTATTATGAGTAATGAAGATATTCTATTGTTTATCTTTTTTCACCAGATCACACACTTAAAAAAAATTACGGATTACGGTGAAATTTCACCGTAATCTCAACAGCTGAAGCTTCGGTGAAAAATCACCGAACAATCTGTAAAATCTTTGAACGAAATCATAAAGAAAAATAAGAAAATGGCTCAGACATGGGATTGAACTCCCGACCTGCCGTTCAGGAAGTGGGCTTGCTACCACTAAGCCAGTTTACATTGCTTGTTAGTAATGTGCAAAAACTGCAACAAAAGGAAGCTCATGCCTGCCACAGCGACTGTCACACGATTTCACAGAAGTTCGGTGAAAATAATGCTGTTACCGAACTGTTCGTTAGCATTTCACAGGGCTACAGTGAAATTGTTTGTTTCACGGATTTTTTCCGGTAAAATAATAGATTTCACGGATTTTCTCCGGTAAAATAGCTGATTTCACGGATTTTGTCGGTAAAATAGTGGATTTCACAGGAAAATCTGTAGTTTTGTTGTTTACAGTTCAAGTTCGGTGATTTGTTTCACAGGATACTGCGATTTATTTTAAGTGTGGCAGCAAGACTTGGATGGTTTTCTTTTTGTTCAAAAACTATTCCATGTAACACCATTAGGTCAATAATGTGATGACCTACTTTCACAAGCAAAAACAATCACCGAATTACTAAAGTTTATGCATTAATGACTATTTGCTATATGCCTTAGTATTTAATCCTTTGATCGCGTCACTTGCTCCTGCGGGGACGTTGTAACATTCTTCCTAATAGCTATCTTTCTTTATCTCTGCCAAATTATGACGCAAACATCATCAGTTCTATCAATCGCTAGAATAGATCAAATCGACTTATCCGCTTACCACAGTGGTTACGGCAAAGACAAAATAAAGACCTCCATGTCCCTTGCAGTTGCCTAAAATTTTATGGCTCATAAGGTAATCTAGAATGTCGTGAAAAGTGTACTGCGATCTGTCAAACTTGGGTACCTTTTACAGTACCGAGGGACCAAATGCCCGAGTGGGACGGACCTAATTACGGCGTGTCTGGTAGAACAATATTATCACAAAAAAATAGGCATCGCTAAATCTTTCACCATTTGAAAACATAGGTTTTTAGCTTTCACTCGACATGTTCCTCCAAAAATCCCAAACTTTTTTTTCAATCTAAGGCCCGGCACTACTTGCCATCAAGTAGGCTGTTGAAAGACGCTATGGACACTCCCATACAAAGTAACAGATTAGTTTTATCCCTTTTTTCAACTTTTCTGAATACTAAACCCAAACTTTTTCCTCATACAAACACGTCGGAACCCTTGATGAATGCAACAGGTTAATCCGTTGACTCGTTCTCAAGCCGTGACATACGAACTCACATCCATTTTTATTTATATAGAAGATAGATAGAAGATAATGGCTGACTGCCGTTCTACGCATATTTGTCCCGCGGTCTGTCAGGTTTATATACAACATGGTACAAGTAAGTGTAGAAGAGCAGTTGATGTGCTAGAAAATGATAGAACGTGGCAAGTGGAACATACTTATAAGTAGTAAAGTAAATATTCCAATAAAATGTTCAATTCCAAATATCTCTTTTAATGTAGAGGATTCAACTCTGAGCACAATCTCAATAGAGAAATTTAAAAGTAGATTGGAATATCTGTTACTTAATCACTTTCTAAATTATTTAATTTTAAGAATAATAAGAAAAAGATGAAAGGAAACTAAAAAATTCACAAAAAGAAACAACTTTAGAAAACTTCAATTTAAAAAAAAAACTAAAGGTTTGGGCAAAATTTGCTGAACTATTTACATTTAAACTCTCTCAGGGTCTATCCGGGAGAATTACTACTGGGGCGGACTCACTTCCCACACTTGTTACTTACTTATTTGGCTTTACATCAATTATCTTGATAAAGCCTCGCCAACAATATTACGGCCAATTCACTCGGTTCATAGCCGCTTCTCTCCATCCTCGACTGTGACCCATGCTCTCCAGGTCCTGGTGCACCTGGTCAATCCACCTAGCTCGCTGCGTCCCACGCCTTCTTGTTCCGACCGGATTCGTAGCGAACACCATCTTTACAGGGTTGTTGTCCGGCATACTTGCAACATGCCCTGCCCAGCGTATCCTTCCAGCTTTAGCTACCTTCACGATACTGGGTTCGCCGTAGAGTTGAGCGAGCTCGTGGTTCATCCTTCGCCGCCACACGGCATTCTCCTGTACGCCGCCGAAAATCGTCCTTAGCATTCGGCGTTCGAAAACCCCAAGAACTTGCAAGTCCTCCTCGAGCATAGTCCACGCCTCATGCCCGTAGAGGACTACCGGTCTCGTGAGCGTTTTGTACATCGTGCATTTGGTGCGGGGTGAATCTTTCTTGACCGCGGTTTCTTCTGGAGCCCATAGTAGGCACGACTTCCGCTGATGATGCGCCTTCGTATTTCCCGACTAACATTGTTGTCAGCCGTCAACAAGGATCCGAGGTAGACGAACTCGTCCACCATCTCGAAGGTATCCCCGTCTATCGTAACACTGCTTCCTAGGCGAGTCCTGTCGTGCTCAGTTCCGCCAACCAGCATGTACTTTGTTTTCGACGCATTCACCATTAGCCTGACTCTTGTTGCTTCGCGTTTCAGGCGGGTGAACAAATCTGCCACCGTTTCAAATTTTCTCCCAATAATATCCATGTCGTCCGCAAAGCAAACAAATTGTCCGGATCTCGTGAAAATCGTGCCTCGGCTGTTAAGTCCGGCTCTCCGCATGACACCTTCAAGCGCAATATTGAACAACAGGCACGAAAGTCCGTCGCCCTGTCGTAGTCCCCGTCGAGACTCGAACGAACTGGAGTGTTCGCCCGAGATCTTCACGCAGTTTTGCACACCGTCCATCGTTGCTCTGATCAATCTTGTGAGCTTCCCGGGAAAGCTGTTCTCGTCCATGATTTTCCATAGCTCTACGCGGTCGATACTATCGTATGCCGCCTTGAAATCGATGAACAAATGGTGCGTAGGGACCTGGTACTCACGGCATTTCTGGAGGATTTGCCGCACGGAAAAGATCTGGTTCGTTGTCGAGCGGCCGTCGATGAAACCTGCTTGATAACTTCCCACGAACTCGTTTGCTATAGGTGATAGACGACGGAAGAGAATCTGGGATAACACTTTGTAGGCGGCGTTTAGGATGGTGATTGCACGATAATTTCACACTCCAGTTTGTCGCCCTTTTTGTAGATAGGGCATATAACGCCGCTTCCACTCCTCCGGTGGCTGTTCCGTTTCCCAGATTCTGACTATCAGCCGATGCAGACAAGCGGCCAACCTGTCCGGGCCCATCTTGATGAGTTCGGCTCCGATACCATCCTTGCCAGCGGCCTTGTCGTTCTTGAGCTGTTGAATGGCATCCTTAACTTCCCCCGTCGTGGGAACTGGTTGGTTTCCGCTGTCCGCTGTGCTGACGTAGCCATCGCCTTCGTTGTCCTGACCTTCTGTGCCTGTGTTCTCTGCGCCATTCAGGTGTTCATCGTAGTGCTGCTTCCACCTTTCGATGACCTCGCGTCCGTCCGTCAAGATGTTCCCATCCTTATCCCGGCACATCTCAGCTCGCGGCACGAAGCCTTTGCGGGATGTGTCGAGCTTCTCATAGAACTTCCGCGTTTCTTGAGAACGGTACAGCAACTCCATCTCTTGGCATTCCACCTCTTCCAGGCGGCGCTTTTTGTCCCGGGATAGGCGGGTTTGCTGTTTCCGCTTCAGTCTGTATCGTTCCACGTTTTGCCGCGTTCCATGCTGCAGCATTGCAGCCCGCGCTGCATTCTTCTTCTCTATAACCTCCTGGCACTCCTCGTCGAACCAATCGTTTCTTGAGCTCCGTTCCACATATCCGACAACGCTTTCGGCAGCGTCGTTAATGGCTGCTTTGACTGTCCTCCAGCAGTCCTCAAGAGGGGCCCTATCGAGCTCGCCCTCATCCGGCAACGCTGCCTCAAGATGCTGTGCGTATGCATTGGCGACATCCAGTTGTTTCAGCCGCTCGAGATTGTACCGGGGCGGGCGTCGGTACCGTACATCATTGATGACGGATAGTTTTGGGCGCAGTTTCACCATCACCAGGTAGTGGTCGGAGTCAATGTTAGCGCCACGATAGGTTCTGACGTCGGTTATGTCGGAGAAGTGCCGTCCATCGATCAAAACGTGGTCGATTTGCGATTCTGTCTGCTGAGGTGATCTCCAGGTGTACCGATACGGGAGGCTGTGCTGGAAATAGGTGCTACGAATGGCCATGTTCTTGGAGGCGGCAAAATCTATCAATCGTAGGCCGTTCTCGTTCGTCAGCCGGTGGGCGCTGAACTTTCCAATCGTCGGTCTGAACTCCTCCTCCTGGCCAACCTGAGCGTTCAAATCTCCTATGATGATCTTGACGTCGTGGCTTGGGCAGCGGTCGGACTCGCGTTCGAGCTGCGCGTAAAATGCGTCCTTGTCATCATCAGTGCTTCCTGAGTGTGGGCTATGCACGTTGATTATGCTGAAGTTAAAGAATCGGCCTTTGATTCTTAACTTGCACATTCGTTCATTGATCGGCCACCACCCGATCACGCGCCTTTGCATATCACCCATCACAATGAAAGCTGTTCCCAGCTCGCGTGTGTTGCCGCAGCTCTGGTAGATGGTATGATTACCTCTAAACGTTCGCACCAATGCTCCTGTCCAGCACACCTCCTGCAGCGCTACGATGTCGAAACCGCGGGTCTTCAGTACATCGGAGAGTATGCGAGTACTTCCAATGAAGTTGAGAGATTTGCAGTTCCACGTACCGAGTTTCCAATCGCTAGTCCAATCGTCGCTATGGTCTTTGCCGATTATTCCGGTCCGTATTCTCTCGTTGACGTTCCTGTGCAGATGTGTTTTACGGTTGGCTTGCAGGTCCTGACACCAACCCCCTAGATTTCCGGAGGACCATTCCCCCTAAATGTTCGGAGGGCCACAGTGCGCAGTTTAGCTTAGAGTCCTTCTCTGGCACTCGGACGATGATCAGCCGCCCCTGACTTGGGGAACAGACGCTGTTGTGAGCCGCTCCTAACATGGAGTACAGACGCTCAAGGTTTGCAGAAGCAGAAGCAAAAGCAAACCCCCCCTTCCCTGTCAGCATACGACCAAAGTTCCCACCGGGGGTTGGTTACCCGATCTTCCCCAAGGTTACTCGTACCCCGGCCAGTACCACGAGGAGGTAGGGATAGGAGTTGCTGGGCAAGAGGCTAAGGACCGCACAAAGGGGTCTATTTTATTCCTGCAGGTACGCGAGGTACCAATGGTACGCCATGCCCAGCCATTTACCGCGCCACCCACACTTGTATCGCGACTTTAATTTACACAACTAGGGTGTTTTATGCATTTTGGACAGAACGTTACGCGTATATAATTTGGCCAGCTCCATTTGATTTTGCCGCAAATGGCCAAATTATAAACGCGTAACGGTCTGTCCAAATTACTTTGATCACCCTAAAAGGTACAATGGGGATTCGTTCGTTTGAGCTCCGCTACATGGAATGGAATGGAATCCAACTCGATGGTTGGATATTCGCTGGTTGGAAAATAGTCCAACTAAAAAGCACTCGAATGTCAAGAGTAGCTGTCAAAATGATTTTGTCATATGGGCACCGTCGCATTGAAGTCTCCATATAAAAAAAAGTCAGTCGTTCCAACTAACGAACCGGATTCGCTAGATGAAAGGCGGTCTTGTTCCAACCAGCGAATCCCCACTGTAGCAGAAAAGGAATTGCCCGTTAAATAATGATACTCTAACATTAAAATTCAAATTCATTACGCTGGTTAGGTTTATTTGATTTTACATGGGGAATTCAAAGGATTAAGGAAATGGTATAAGAAGCTTAACTTCACCTGAAGGTGACATTCAGTCACGTCAATCCTGTCGATATTCGGGTTCTGGCCCACGATGATATCGAGCGGACGCTGATGAGGTGTACCTTACACTCGGGTACCACGAGAGGGGCGTCTCCTACGCAGGGCTGCGTCGATCCCTTTCCCTTCGTTCTGTAGGTAACCAGGAAACCACTGATCGTTGATCGAAAAACGGGTTACTTCACCAAGATCACTCGGCGCGAACTAGAAATTTCTGTTCCTGAGGAATAGATTTGAATTTGCTAATCACGGAACACTATTTCTTGTGAATTTCTGCTACCAAAAAAACCTTTCGCCTACTCTAGCATCCCTTTTTACTTGGTTTCATGACCAAGCAGAATCCTTGCCGGCATGATGTCATCCTAAATTTTTTTCTGCGCAGTCGTCATACTGCAGAACGGTGTGACCGGCAAAGGATAAAAGGAATGAAATAGCTATGATACCAAGGGGATTTTTGACAGTAGGATACGATTTACATTTGAATTTATAATTTATGCATGAATATATTTTGTTATTTATTTACATCATGATTAATAGAACTTGGTATCGAGGGAAAGGAAATTCAGGAATTTTATATACATATTTACAATTTTATTTTTACGAATTTTAATGTTAGGGAATAATTATTTACAAATATACAAGTAATAGGGCGATATTCAAAACTGAAAAGGCAATAGATGGCTCTTTTTCAGTGGTAGTAAATACGAAATCCTGAAGCAAAGAAAGCACAATGGAAGATAAACTAAACACGAAAAGTTATGTATTCATATTACGCTTGATTTCTAATCACTACTTTTTCGATCCAGTTTCCTAATTGCAAGTAATTTACGTTTTTCATTATTTTCCATACGTTTTGACAGTTCACCTACTACCATTCTTCCATGCGCTTGTGTTTGAAATTTGAGATATTTGAGAATCCAGCGTAGCGCGATCAGTGAAAGGAATACACACATCAGTGTCGCCGCTAGGCGGCCAGCACAGATAAACTGAATGTTCGAAGGGTTGTTGTCTGTACTTTTTGCCACTGGCGCCAACTGTTAGCGATTAAGATCAAATTAAACAGTCGTTACCCTATTACAAAATTATGAAAATATAAACCAAGTGTAAATATTTGCAAAAATATACACAACAAAACGAAAAGAAAAAATGGATTAGTCACCTTGTGATTGGATAACTTTGACATTTTGACCGATTGATTTGTTTTGACATGTTTTGGAAACGTCAATGGATCATTAAAATAACAAAAACGGCCGCTATGGAAAGCATAGATAGCGCCACCGTAGCCTTGTGTGTTTGACAGAACAGCAATGCTGTCACAATTTTAAATCCCATATACAGTGGCGCCTTTGTTTTGATGCGGTGAGCACTGACAAAAACTACCTTCAATGATCCATTCAGTGCAATTTTAATCATGAATATCTTTACACCGAAACAACATGCCAAAATAATTACTCTTTGAAATGAAAATAGTCTTGCAGTTGTGTTAACTCAACTTCTATATTATTCACACAGTTGAAAACCGGAATTTTCGACACGCGAAAAACGAATTTTCTCCAAATCCATGCATCGGAGCTACGTCGGGCAAGGTCTACACATCGCACCTTGCCCGACGCATCAGATCCGCTGTCCAGTGCACCATGCTCGACGTTAGGTTTGCCGTATAGATTTAGAGAAAAATCGGTTTTCGCGTGTCGATGATTCCGACTTTCAACTAGAGACGCGATATCCTTGAAAATATCGTGGTCAACAGGTACCATCTGGCTTCATAAATAAGCAAAAATTCCACATTTGAGGAACAGCAAGTCTATGCCAGATTCAAGAAACGCCATGATTCCATGACCAAGTAATAAAAGTTTGGACCAGCGCTCGCGCCATAAAATCATTGAGTTTTTTTTTTTCAAACAGTACGAAACAGTCGATGCAATTCGATATCTTTGAAAGTTTGTTCATTATGTCAAATTATGGAAGTCTATGGACATCTGATACCAAAAAGAAGGAACATATGATTTGATTATGGAGGTCCTAATTTGACTCCTCCTGACTTAAGTTAATGGAGCTATTTGAAAAGCAAAATGTATGTAATGTATTGATGGAAGTGCTCGTTAGAAAACTATGATCTGTCCCAGGTTAAACGTAACGCCAGAAAGAAAGAGAAAAAATATATATAGTAAGGTCATTCAAAGTTTGAGGAATCTGGAATCCATAAATTAGAGCTTTCCAATACTTCCTCCGGAGAAAGGCCCTGGAAAAAAAGAATATAAAAAATGGAAGGAGGTTTGACAATCCCATTAATGGCGTTGTATGATAGTGGTTTAGTATCATGCGACCCGCTCCATATTTTGAAAATACTGATGTGGCCCGCATATTTTATTAGGCTGAAGACCACTGCGATAAACGAATGCAAAAATGGCAGCTTTGGCAAAGAAAAACTCACAGTTAATAACTGCGTAGAAAAGCTCATTATACTGCTTTGACTCGAAATCTGGGCACTTGAGCATCGGATTAACTTCAAGCATAATTTTTTTTTTAATTGCTGATATCTGTTTTCATCAGGTAATGTGATTAATTATAAATTAAATGTTATTTTTTGGCATGGTGTAATAAAAATAGCGAAAACTTACACAAAAAACGTTTAAATATGCAAAAATTTCTAAGATTATACTGAAACTTCAAAGGCACAAATCTTGCGAAGAATGCATCCAACAACAGTGAACTTTTTATTTTGGCTTTGTGCACTAGCAGAAAGCTTAAAATAAGAAGATCAGAAACGTTTGCTAACTATTTCTCCAGTTTTGTGCCTCTGAAATCGTGAGTAGGGGCACAAGCCGGCCATTGTGCCTGCCATATTTGGATTCCGAGATGTTCCACCTTAATCCACCAGAAAAAAAAACATTTTTATTTCTCTGTACTGTTCTAAAATACCTGTTCGTTAGTTATCTAGAAGCGAGAGCTCCCAGCCAACCTAAGTAATCATAATGCTCAAGCTAAAATTTGATGCATATAAACGTTGTATATAAAGTTAATATTAATGTATATGTACAATTAAAGTTGATTTAAAGGTGGAAAGGGCCGTCATATTGAAGTTATAGCTTATAATATTGTACATAATATGTTATACATTAATGATAGCTTTATAAACAACGCTAATATTCATAAATTGCAGCTAGAGCAGCGTGGTTACTTGGGTACTGCGATACATTAACAGTTACAACATACAATTTAAGGTAGAGAATAGTTCTGTGCAAAAGCATTCGGGAAAAACCACTGACGCAGATTTCTTGTAGGTCGAAAATTAGTGCTTTTCCCCTTTAGGAAAATTTTAATTTATATTATAAAATATGTGAAAACAAGTGTCCTGCTTTCGAAGTGTCCGGCATTTTGAAGCAAAGCGGTAAACACTTCAAGCCAAACTTTTCAATCCGACGTATCTGCAAAAATAAACAAATCGAGATTTGCTTTGCATGGGCTTGACAAACGCATAATCTACCTATTGTGTCTATAAAAGTATTCCTACATCCATTTTTTGATTTTTAGAAATACATTAAAATTATGCCCTATGTGCACTTTACTCAGTGTTTTTAATTTGGCTACATACACCCTTCGTTTGCAAAGCGACTCAACTGTCAACATTTTTCATGCTAGCACATACACCGTACATATGCTCATAGTAAAGCGACCTATATGTAGAATCAAAACATAAAATTTCGAACACCAGATACGTCATACTGTTTCCAAATCACTAAACATGTTGGAAATCGAGAGAATTGGATTTCCACAGTTGAGCGAGCTGACGGGTCGGCAAACTGATGTGGAACATCATCAGTATTCGGTTTAAGACAATATTTCTCACCAAATTTCGCACAAGAACTGTTCTCCTCCTGCTTTTGTTATTTACGGCTCCGTCCGGTGCTCCTCTTAGTCGAGTTGAAATTGGAAACATTCGGAAACTAATATTCGTTGTCGTTGAAAGTTGAAACTGACGAATTGACTAAGTTTAATAAGTTTTATGGGAATTTGTAAACCGGTGTATGTGCAACTTCAAAACAATACTGGTGTATATGACGTGACGGATGTGCAAAACGAACTGTCAAACCGACGCATCAAGCAAGGTGTATGTATCAATCAAGGTATGGTATCGACGAATCATCCATGGTGTATGTGAGCAGCACAAAGCAAAAGGGTTTATTCTCTAATTTGACCTGTTTTTCAATTAAATTCAAAACAAATCGGATTTGTTTAATAGTGGTTAGAAACAGTGTTCTTTTTTTCAACTTATAGTAGACATCGCAATAGAAAAAATGCAAAACATTTTAAACAGGATTTAAAATGCTTTACAATATTTTGCATCGCATTTTTCTCGAAACCATCCGAGTGTTAGATACGCCGATTTGAAAAATCATGCTTGACTTGTACGAAATTCGCGATTAATTTAAAACATTCCTGAAATAATCCTTGCACAAACTTTAGGAACATTTTTTCATCAGTGCAGGTCAGGCTTTGCAGAATTCGCTCTCATTTGAGTATGAAGCACGATCAAAGCAAACAAAGAAAAACATCCCATGTGTTGCGGTCCACGATCGTCATTGTATCGCAAGGTGTAACAAGTCTGATAAATGGAAGCAGCTAGCGAGAGCCCCAAAGAGAGAGCAATGATAAAACCCATTTTACTCGCTTATTTACCGTTGGGGATAGGTATTTTTCTTTACTGGCACGATAAACAATCCATGAACTTCCAATAGCAATAGTGTCCCCCAGGCTTGGAGCATGTTTAGAGGGGTTTTATCATACACTACTATCCCCCCAATCTGATCAAAGTTGTAGCAGTATACGATAAACAGTCTCTCATAATGTGCAGCATGTTATGATAGTTACAGAGAGCGATACGTGAGCGATTATCTCAATTTTCTTAGGATTCAATCCCTGGTGCAGGTATAGGTAATCGTGTAGAATTTTTCAGCAGTGCACAATCCTCAATCGTTTCCAAACTTCCCCGTCTGAAACTTTTCAACATCGAGCTCTCGTCGCTCTCGCTTTTGGCTCTCATCTGCTCTTTTGTGGGTGGGTCAGCTGGCAACATAAATTTATGTTAAGGTTGTAAACAAAACATAAACCCTAGAATCTCACGGCGCGAAATGAACGTCGATTCCACCGAATCGAAATCTGCTGGATTTATAACAGGTAGCAAAAATTCTATTAGTAGAAACAAATTTACCTTAATTTTTATAATATTCTCAATTTCAGCCCATCAATCTCTCAAAGCCCACCACCAACGTTGGCGCAAAATCAAGCTGGGCGTAGATGCATTGGATCAACTGACCGGGGGTGGCATAAGCTCACGTGGCATAGTCGAAATTGCCGGAGATCCCGGTTCGGGTAAAACCCAAATGTGCCTCCATCTGGCTTTGGCTTGCCAGATGCAATGTGAGACGCGGAAAGGAGTTGTGTACATAAGCACCGAGCATCCGTTCCCCTCCAAGCGATTGGTTCAAATGGAACAAGTGATGAAGCGCAATCTCAGGATAACGGAAGATAGCATGAAGTTTACGGATAACATTTTCGTCGAACATCTGAACACAGCTGTAAGTTAGAAAGAACACAATGTACAACATTTTTTGCAATTTCGTAGAAGACCACTTAAGGGTATCAGAGATTAGGTATATAATATATTATAGTGAAGACAAAAGTTATAGATGTTAAAAACTGGATATATTTCAAATTCAATATATCATTTGTTAGTTTTTTATCTTGACTTGATGTGAAAACAATGCCTTGTACGCCAATCTTCGTATTGAGTCGCTACAACTCGTATTACCTCTTTCAGGTAGCTCTAGAAGAATGCGTCAACCAGAGGCTCCCCATTCTGTTGGAGAACAACCCGATAAGTTTGCTCATAATCGATTCCATAACGGCGGCCTACACCGAGGAGCAGAACTTCGTGGACCGCGCCCATTCGTTCCGGCGGGTGGTCAATGCCCTGCATTCCCTACAAGACAAATTCGATTTTGGAGTGCTTTGTACGAACCAGGTGCGATCCGTGGTCGACAGTTCCACGTTGGACGACGAACGGATAGTTCCCGCCATGGGGCTGGCCTGGGGCTCTCTGGTGCACACGAGATTTCAGCTAAGCCGGACTCCCGGAAGTGGTGAGCGACGGTGTCAGTTGCTGTTCAGTCCCATGGCGGCCCCGGGGCACTGTAGCTTTGCCATTACCGAAGCAGGGATTTCGGATTTTGCGTAGCTTACGATTAAGAGTTGGAACATGGCCGTTAGATTCACAGTTTGTTTTAATTGTACATTTAAAATATAGAATTTTACACGTATTCCGCCGTATCTGTTCTTTTTGATTCACTATTCTATGATTGATTGTGTTTTTCTTCCTAATAAATATGCTATTTTTGTTTCAATTATTTTGCCTACTCTAAACGTTTCCTGTCCAACGTGTGGTTTTCATATTGATTTTATTTTTTTTTGCTTCTACGTTTTTTTTTGTTTGTCCTCTTAAATTATCCATTCTAGTTGAAATCACAAAATATCACAAATAGAAGCTAAAAGTACCAAATGCCCGTGTGTTGTTCTGTGTATAAAATATAAATGATTGTAAAACTGTTGTTGAATTGTACGGATGGCTAGAGTTTAGGAAACGAATGAAGTAATGTAATTTTTGTACATCTGTCAAATGATTTTTTACGTCTAGTTCTCAGTACAATGTCCTAAGGTTCGTGAAGTGCATGTATTTAAAGGTCTCAGGTGTCTTGGTATTCTGTAATGAGTGAAGCATCGCTTAGACATAGGGACATAGCTCGTTATCCGCAACACTTTATTGAAGGACTAACAATAAGAAATTCTCTCCTCTCACACTTTCTTTCGAATATAACAAAGCAATACAAGAGCTTTTGGGAAGTTTTGATTGGGATATAAGGCAATCCATAAGACGGATCCGATCAGCTGATTTTTTGTTTGAGCTTTTGACGTTTCGCGATAGGGGTGACCGTTGGATTACAAAGGAAAATGTCAAGCTCTAGTAACACTCGCATGTATTGTTTACCCTTCTGTTTCGGTTGCATGCACACTCTTAACTGTCAGTCCTATCGCGGAAAGTCCTCATGGATAGCCTTATTGGGATTAAAGAGGAAGTAAACAAAAAGAGCCTGCCACGTCTCCTAATAGCACCCTCGAGTGAAATGTTGAACAGCAAATTCTAAAGTGCGTCTCCTTCCTTCAATCCGTCTAACGTCACAATCGAGGATGACACCTCATCTGCAACATTTGAACGGCGTAGTTCCACGGGGATCCATACTTGGTCCAACACTGTGGAATATAATGCACGATGGAGCGCTAGCCTTGACACTGCCGAATGAAGTCGAGATCGTCGGGTTAGCAAATGACGTCGTTCTTGCGATAACTGGCGAGACCGCGGAGGAGGTGGAGATGCTGAAGGCAGAATCGCTAGACATCATTGAATCGTGGATGACGAGTCAAGCTGCAGTTGGATCATCGCAAAACGGAGGTGATGCTGGTCAGCAACTGTAAGGCGGTTCAGCAGTTCGAGATCAACGTCGGAGGACACGCAATCTCATCGAAGCGCTCTAAGCCACCTTGCAGCTAACACTGTAGCTAGGATCATGCCCAACATTGGAGGACCAAGAAGCGGTGCAAGGAGCCTTCTGGCGCCCATATTGAGATAGGGAGCCCCGGCTTGGGCTGCAGCGCTGAGATCCAAACGCAATCAAGAGAAGCTGACAGGTACGTTCCGGCTCATGGCTATAGGGGAGAATGCCTACCGCACTATATCGTCAGATGCAGTTTGCGTTATCGCCGGAATGCTCCCCGTCTGCATCAATCTGGATGAGGACATAGCATGCTACCAGCAAAGGGACACAAGGAATGTGAGGATTACCATCAGATTGGATACAATAATCAAGAGGTAGTAGGAGAGGAATATCTGCACAGATTCGGACACGCAAGGACGTAGGGTCTCCACATTGTCCGGCCTGTCCAAATATCGAGGAGACACTGGAGCCTGTTATATTCAACTGCCCTTGATTGAGGGATATACGAAGCGAGATGATGTATGAAACCGCAAGCGTAATGTCAACATCGTGCAGATAATGACAATAACATCGTGCAGATCATGTGCCAGCATTAAAGCACTTGGAATGCGGTGAACACAGGGATATCGCAGATTATGTCGTTACTGCAAAGGACATGGTGTGAAGACGAAAGTGCTGCTGTCAGAGTAGACTAGATCCTACGTTGGGGACTAGATCGAGTCGAGCGGGTATAGCGTAGTATCGGGAATAAGTCGTCGGGGCACCTGCTAATCGAATGACTCCTCCAACCGGAATTACAGAACCGACGCTAGCAGTTGGCCGACCAACGTCGAGTTGGAGTAGGCTGAGTCCACAACCGGGGTCTAGCTGTGTAATTCGCGAAACAGCACCGGCAAATAATCGTCGGTTCGCCTGTGACCCGGAAGTTCCCCTCCACCGGAATCGCAGGACCGACCTCGGCATCTTCCCGGCCAGCTTCGGAGTTAACTACGTCCACCGTCTGGGACTAGTTGATTAGATCGCGTGGTAGCACCGGCAGAAGGTCATCGTGGCGTCTTTGAATCGGAAGTTTCTGTTGGGATTGTAGTGTCGCACCCGTAGGTAGAATATACGGGCATCGTCGGTGGTAGTGTTGAGAGGTATGCTATAATATGCTTAGTGGAAATTATAGATACCTGGATTGAATAAAGGAACAGCAGTTGCTAGTTGAGTTATCAGTCAGTAGCTGTCTGCAGGAATGGACTAGCTTGTTTTTTTTGTGGTTAGAATAAGCTATCCTGGAGTTGGAATTTGTCTTCGTGGTTTCCAATAGGTTATGGGCCCAGGGAAGTTCGCAGTGGGCTCTGATGAACCTTCATAAAAACCACAAAAATCCGAATGCAACTCTGTCACAGCGACTGGTGCCGCTTAAAGTACCCTAGCCCAAACTAACAGGAGTGCCAACCGGCACATCAGGATTGATACCAGTGGCATACTGGTCGCGATACAAACGGACAAGGCATGGAATTACGAGTAGGAGTGCTTCGAGCACATTGGGACCAACGCCAGTACGGCCCCAATTATGTATACTGGCAGCGCACGACAAAGGACAAGTAACGGTATATGTACTGGATAATATCAAGGGTGGAGGGCGGCTGTCAACTGGGAGTAAAATTGAAAAGCCGCCAACCTAAGTCCAGAACCAGTTTTAAGGCTTAACGCGGAAAAGTAAAAATCATTCTTCGCAAAATTACAGGTAATCAATGCGCTTGAAAGAAATTGTTTGCAAGCAGTTATTTGCTACGTGCTACAGCAGTGCGCTGTTGGCAATTTAATCAGAAAATTCTGCTAAATTCCCAAAAAAGATGTTTGCGAGAAAATTGATTACGCCGTCACCATTGTTTGGTCGTTGTTTTGTATGGTTGTTTACATTTTAGAACCAGCGACACGTCGGGGTAGCAATAAAGAGCCGCCAGTTCCACCCTTGGATAATATGCTTTGAGGCTGACAGCGGCGACATTCTACTCCCTTAGTAGGGTCGGGTGACACTGGCCCGAAACGGCGAGTGGGTTAATGGCGCAGGCTGCCCCCGTCCCGTAAAACCGTGGCAGGCCTTAGAGTACGTTCCAAATCCGTCGCCTGATTGTTCCAACTGGGCGGGAGTAGGCTCAGATGCCATTACCTGACCTGCGCCGATCCGGCTCTGAACATAGTACCCCATAAAGGACTATGTCAACCCTAGCATGGACTCCCTGCTTGCATAGATAACCATGGGATTATAAAGGCGACTATTCCAGCGGAGATGGATAGCGGCTCTTAGGGGGACCCATAAGAGATGATCAACCAAAACAAACAACTAGCGGAATGTGAAGGAGAGGCTTCTGGACCTATCAGTAACCGGCTAAGGTTCTCGCCAAGGAAGGAGGCGACCAACTTTATTGAAAACAGTGTGGGCAAAAGCCTAGATACTGTGACGACGGCAGGCACTGGCCGCTCCAGTGCAACATGTGTGGTGACCGATGGCCCGGGACTAATCGAGGCCATGGATCGCAATAGGGAGTACCTCCCTAAAATGCAGGTAGCTGCTGAGCAACTTGATGTCATCATCGAATATGTTAAAAGCAAAACAAATATCAGCAAAGACTTGAAAACAAGTCTACTGAAATTGCGACAATCAGTCCTAGCTGCAAAGCAGGACTACGAGAAAGCCAAGGAACAACTGGGCAAGGTAGAAGGCCAAAAAGACACTAGGTCGTGTCAGACCGAAGTGTTTTCCTTCACAGGCAACGCGA
This sequence comes from Aedes aegypti, assembly GCF_002204515.2. NCBI lineage: Eukaryota > Metazoa > Arthropoda > Insecta > Diptera > Culicidae > Aedes > Aedes aegypti. Next base: position 19,743 of record NW_018736556.1, read on the forward strand.
ATATATCTGATGATATTATTCGATACGCGATGCGGAAGAGGGAAGCTTCCGGGGATGAATACGTGGCGAAAAGACGTATGGTTGCTAAGGGAAAAGTGACCTACGCGGCCGTCCTCCAAAGCGGAAAAGCTGGCACGAGCCAAGCCCCGCGATCAAGAGGACATGGCAACAAAGGAGAGGCCAACACCAATCCTAAGGCCAAGAAAGCCAAGAAAAAGGAGCCACGGGTTAACCGGAACCAGGCAGTGCATCCACAGGAACCACGGGCGCAAGGCAACAGCAACCCGTGGATACGAGTTGGAAATAAGAAAAAACAGAGGAAACCGAAAATGAAGCCCAAGGAGAGCGCTAAACCGAAAACAGCGAAACGTAGGAATTTAGGCGAAGCCCTCGTTATCAAAACTGAGGAAGCAAAATACGCCGAGGTTCTGAAGGCGATGCGAAGCACAGAGAAGCTATCGCCATTGGGCACAGACGTGCGAAGCATAAGGCGAACTAGGATTGGTGAAATGATCCTAGTCTTAAAGAAGGACGCCAAGGAAAAGGGTGCAGTCTATAAGCAACTGGCACAAGAAGTACTTGGTGACGAGGTTGATGTAAGATCCCTTACTGCTGAAGCGACTCTCCAGTGTAAAAATCTGGATGAGGTCACCGATGCAGCGGAGGTCTCGGCTGCCCTCAAAGAGCAGTGTGACATCGACGTAGCCAGTAAGGCCATCCACCTTAGAAAGGGCCCGCAGGGCACCCAGGTGGCGGCGATCAGGCTGCCGGTCGCAGAGGCCAACAAAGCGAAGAACTTGGGCATACTCAAGGTAGGCTGGTCGGTTTGCCGGCTGAGCATACAACAGCCTCCTGAAGTTTGCTTCAAGTGTTTCGGGAAGGGCCATAAGTCGTGGAATTGCAATGGTCCCGACAGAAGTAAGATGTGCAGAAAATGCGGCGCTGAAGGCCATAGGGCAAGCGATTGTAAGCAAATGGCTAAGTGCCTAATATGTGTCGACAGAGCAGACAACGGACACTTAACGGGCGGACCCAAATGTCCGGGCACAAGCGGAGTATCAAAGCAGCCAAAACGGAAGTAACACAGTTAAATTTAAACCACTGTGATGCAGCCCAGCAGCTGCTTTGGCAGTCAGTCTCGGAAACCAAGACTGACGTGGTGTTACTATCAGATTCATATCGCATACCAGTCAACAACGGGAACTGGGTGGCGGATAGGTCTCAACAGCTAGCAGCTATAAAGACGACAGGACGATACCCAATCCAAGAAGTAGTCTCTAGCTCAAATGACGGTTTTGCGATAGCAAAAATCAACGGCGTGTTCTATTGCAGTTGTTACGCGCCCCCAAGGTGGTCGATTGAGGAATTTTCCCACATGGTTGACAGGATGATGGCCGAACTAGCTAATCGGCAGCCAGTAGTGATAGCTGGCGACTTTAATGCATGGGCAGTGGAGTGGGGTAGCCGCTGCACCAATCAAAGAGGCCAGCTATTGTTGGAATCCCTGGCCGCATTAAATGTAGAGCTGGCAAATGTGGGTACAGTGAGTACCTTCCGCAGAAATGGTGCAGAATCGATCATCGACGTGACGTTTTGTAGTCCTAACCTTTTAGGTACCATGAACTGGCGCGTTGATGACGGTTATACTCATAGCGATCATCAATCGATTCGCTATAGTATAATACCAGGCGGGCAGAAGGCAGCGCGATGTAACTCGACCCAAGCCCGAGGATGGAAAACAGCGCGCTTCGACGGCGAAGTATTCACTGAAGCCCTGAGGCGCGAACGAAACACTCTGGACCTAAACGGTGAAGAGCTAGTTGCTATGATATCACGAGCGTGTGATGCTTCCATGCCGAGAAAAGCCCCTCCTAGAGAGAACAGGCCGCCAGTGTATTGGTGGTGCGAATCAATTGCAAATCTTCGAGCAATCTGCCTTCGGGCTAGACGAAGAATGCAACGCGCACGCACAGAAGCACAAAGAGAGGAACGCGGTGCAACATTCAGAGAGGCAAAGTTGGCTCTCAAAAAGGAAATCAAGAGTCGAAAACGGGCATGCTTTGAAAGTCTATGCGAGAGTGCCAATTCTAGTCCATGGGGTGACGCCTACAGAGTGGTAATGGCTAAGACCAAAGGAGCCATAGCGCCCCAAGAGAAATCGCCCGAGTTGCTGCGATCGATAATCGATGTATTCTTCCCGCACCATCCCATAAGCCCATGGCCCCCAGCGCCGTATGCGGCAGATGAAGGAGAAGAAGTGGCGAGAGTGACGAACGAAGAGCTGGCAGAAGTCGTGAAATCATTCGCGTCAAACAAGGCACCGGGACCCGATGGTATCCCGAATGTTGCCTTAAAAGCGGCAGTGAACACGGATCCGGACATGTTCAGAACCACGATGCAACGCTGCATTGATCAAGGAATCTTCCCGGATGTATGGAAGCGACAGAAATTGGTGCTACTACCAAAGGCGGGGAAACCACCATGTGACCCGTCGGCGTATAGACCTATCTGTCTACTAGATACGACGGGCAAGTTATTGGAGAGGTTGATTCTCAACAGACTAGTACCGTATACGGAGAGTGCGGACGGCCTGTCCAACAACCAGTTTGGATTCAGAAAAGGTAAATCTACTCTGGACGCCATCCAGTCGGTCGTTCAAACAGCTGAGGTGGCAATCGAGCATAAAAGGAGCGGCATCCGTTACTGCGCGGTTGTCACTCTGGATGTGAAGAATGCGTTCAACAGCGCAAGCTGGGAAGCAATAGCACACGCGCTTCACCGCCTCAAGGTACCGGTGCAGTTAAGGATGATGTCTAACAGCTCTGCTGTAATTGCCAGCAAACGCAAGCTGCTGGCAAGCGTGGCGCTATCCATACTAAGGTATGGAGGACCAATCTGGTCAAAAGCGCTTAGAACGAACAGAAACCTAAAGCGGTTGGAAAGCACGTACAGGATAATGTGCTTAAGAGTAGCAAGTGCATACCGGACGGTATCTAAAGAGGCCGTGTGCATCATAGCCGGGATGACGCCCATCGGGCTCATCATCAAGGAAGATGTTCAATGCTTCAACCAAAGGGGTACCAGAGGAGTCCGCGACACGTGTAAAGAGGAAACGCTCAGAAGCTGGCAGCAGGAATGGGATAACTCCACTAAGGGTAGATGGACCCATCGACTAATACCACGTCCCCCGACAATATTATAGAGAGAATGTGTGCGGATGCCGAGTGCTGGAATGCAGTAACTACGGCTGTCACTAACATTATGTTAGAATTGCAGCGTCTATGGCGCGCCGACCAAGAGTTGGCTGCAGAGGATTAGCCCTGCCGAGGCTGGTCCCTTGTAACATTGTTTAAGCCGGCTAGGAGAAGCAGTTTGCCTAGGCTACTTCTGCTACACGTGTTGTGCTATATGCACTGGTCCCTTCCCGAAGAAATACCGTAAGGTAGTTCCGGGGAGATGAGGGTCTGAGTCCAAGGGTCATGTCGATGCACTGTTCACCACTTGAGCAATTCTAAATGAATTCCTCATGCACAGTGCATAGGCTGGTTTTAGCGGGTCGTCGTTGGTGCGTCATCCCCGCATTCCCTGAGTTATCTTCTCAGGGGATCTGTTTGCATATTTCCTAGGGGCGGGACAGCTTTTGCTTTCGAGCAAACTCTTGAGTAAGATTCAGAGCAACTCTGAGTAACTCTCGTTGCTTGTTTCATGTGCACTTAGCAACCCAAGTAACAACCCATTAGTGTGTGGAAACTTTTTCCGTCAAAGTTGTGTCTTCGTGTGTTTACGAAAACAAGGAAATTACCCCCTTGATATCCGTAGGGATATTACGGTAGAAAACCGTGGAAAACATTGTTACACTAAATATATCAGTGAAACTTGTGAACTCTTAACTGCTAGTCTGCAGTTTACTGATACCTGTGCAATAGGCCCGTTTAAAACCCGAGCTCCAAAGCATTCGCCTGAACGGAAAAAGCAAATACCTGTTCCAAAAATGCTATCAGATGTTCAAAACTGATTTGTATAGGAGACGAAGTTACGTCCCGCTTTAGACTTGAACACTTTTTGTAAGAAACCTTTTCCTACTCAATGGGTGTTGTACTTCGGCAAGTTAATCTGTTGTGTTATATGCTTTCTCTAATAGCAAAAGTCCATTGTAAATTTAAATGATTCGATGCCTCAATTACAGCATCATTCATATGATCAACTTTCAATGCAATCTATCGTTTTAGTATGCTATCCAAAAGTTTTTTTCTTGGCTCAATGAAAAATGACAACACACAGAGACACGCACCAAAATTTTGAAACAAAGTGATAAGAGTTTTCAATGTGTTCTAGATTAACCATTATCAATCATTAGCACAACTCTATTGCAGCAATCTTTAACAAACTAATACATTTTGTCAGCTTATTCATGGATATTTCCTCCTGTATTCATGGAACTACTAATATTAGATCACCATCAGGCGTTACACATATGTTGGCTGCAGTGAAAAATAATTCTAAAACGGGAGATGCATTTGACCTATAGTAAATTGTTTTGGTTACTTTCAGCGAGATACGCAAATTCGGAATACCGTCAAATTTATCCTTGGGGTCTGAAAGGGAAAATTAATTTGATTCTATGTAACAGAAGAATGATTGACTTATCAAACGCACGCTTGATGTAAGTTGTTTTTCAGATCCAAGCAATCGTTAGTTGCTTTGAGCAATATGCGAGTAACTCAAGCTTGCTCTGAGTTCAAAGTGTTGCTCTGTGCAAAGCTGTCCCACCCCTAGCATATTTCCCCCTTGTAAAAAACAAAAAAAAAATGGGCCCAGGGACAGGTTCATCTGCGAGTGTGCCCTACAGGAGGATCGGCCGCATAAGCCGTGTATCGCCGTACGGGATCCGTGGGAGGAGTTGCTGGCTGGTCGGAGCATCGGAGTCGGACCACTTGTACAGGGCTCGATATGAGGAGGAGCTGTGTGATCCTCGAAAGGTGGATAATAGATTCACCGCTGGGCACTACTCTGAGTAGTACGTAACGTAACACCGGCTTGAGTCGTCGAAGAACCAGTGACCAGAAAGATGTTCTCCAACCGGAATCGCGGGCCGACCGAGTATCGAAGCTTGAAGAAACTAGCCGGAGTAGGCTAGCTTCATCGTCGGGGACTAGGTCGGATAGCATCGATCGTCACAAAACAGTTTTAAGTCATCGGGGCGCCAGTGAACCGGAAGTAATCCTACAACCAGGAGAGCTCACCTAGGGTCTGTCTACGGTGTGGCGGGGGTTAACAGTAGGCTCTGTTGAATCTCTACAAAAAACCTCACATCTGCAAGTAGTTATTAACAAGCGACCTGGTACCGCTTTCAAAGTGTCTTAGCCCCTAGAGTGCCAACCGGAACATCAGGATGGATGCCAGTAAAATCCCGATTACGGTATACTGGACACGGCGTTCAAATAGGACAAGGCAAGGATTTTGGATTGGACAGCGATATTGAGCTAACAGTCGTGTCATTCTACTCCCCGAGTAAGGACATGAAACGGCTAGTAGGCTCATGGCGCGATTGCCTTCTTCTTTTTGGCATTACGTCCTCACTGGGACAGAGCCTGTTTCTCAGCTTAGTGTTCTTATAAGCAATTCCATAGTTATTAACGGAGAGCTTTCTTTGCTAATGTTGCCATTTTCGCATTCATATATCGTGTTGGAGGAACGATGATATTTTATGCCCAGGGAAGTCAAGGAAATTTCCATTATGAAAAGATCCTGGACCGACCGGGAATCGAACCCAGCCCAGACACCTTCAGCATGGCGTTGCTTTATAGCCACGGACTTAAACCACTCGGCTAAGGAAGGCCCCCGGGCGCGACTTTCTCTCTCCCGTTAAAACCATGGCAGGATACGTTCGGAACGTTCGGAACCCGTCCATCTTAAGTGATGAGTACTAGGCTCGGATGACCATTCCCTACCTACGCCGATCCGGCTCTGAACACGATCCTCATAAGGGATCGTGTCAACCCTAGCATGGTATTGTTATTCACCGAAAAAAGCCAATAAATTTTCATAATAATAAAGTCATGCGGTGATTAAACCAGGGGGGTGGCATGAGCCAATATTTACCCACCCAACATCAATTCAACATGGCGTCCAGTGTTCTTGTTTTGATTATTTTGAGAGGGACAAAACATATGTTTTTATGGGTAGGAGAAATCAATGATACCTCGCCGATGCGTTAAGGCGAAGTAGGCCGTCATTGAAATTTGTACGCGTCGTTAATGATTGTTGCTAATTCATCTCACGATGAATCAAAGAAAATCAGTTGGTTTTGCACTGAAACAGCTGAAAAAGTATCAGCATCCTATATGCATGTTAGCGCGTACAGTGATACTTTTTCAAGCCAATATGAACTATCAACACTGAGTTTTATCACTTTGAAATACAAGCTGAAAAGTCATCATTGTTGCCAAAACGAATGACGGGCTACTTAGCCTTAAACATTGAACAAAATGATGAATTAATGAAAAGCGTCATCAAATACGACGATTCAATGCGATATGTTTAATTGCCAGAATCTAGCACTAGCAGCGTATGAGCCGTATACTCTAAAATCAGGAGCAAGGTTAGGGCAAACCGACCAGAAAGTGGGTACCAAAACGCGAAGTACCAAAACGATGTGAGGAAGAGCCAAAATATATGCAGGATGACAGCCGTGTCAGTCCCCTGGATTAAACCTTATAAATGAAAGGCGACTACGTACGGCGGTTGACGATAGCGGTCTGGAGGGGGGACCCTGAAGAATGGAGAATATAAACAACATCGGAGAAGGCGCGGCAAATCCGTTTGCCAGAAGCGGGTTGGTAAGATCACCAACGCTTCAAACCGCACTATAATATGTGGTCCTGAGACGAGACTCGCGAAGACGGTCTTCTTTTTCTGTGATTGCTGAGTTTTTTTCTTATTCCACTTTGTGTTTATAACAATTATGCGCAAGCCGTTCAATCCCTCACATGAACCTCTCAGCAAAAAATGATTGAGTTTGTCACATCGAATCATAAATAGCCGTTTGAGTGAAATTTCATGCCAGCAAACGTAGCAGACATTAGAAATAATTGATCTTCTGCTTAGATTTATCAGCAACTTTGGAAAAAACTGCTCCGCTGACTGAGGTTTTTAATTACAGTTAACTTTGAACACAATACTTTTCACTTTTTCAGCCATAAAAACGGTGGGCTGCATTTGACGTTTCGTGAGAGGGGAATCTGGGCTATGCCGTTGATATTTTTCCTCTTCGCGAGTCTCTCTCAGATGTGGTCGAAAGTACCAAAACTACCGAATGTAGTTGCAGCGAAGAAATTTGTGGAGGAGCTGCACGAGTATGTCGAAAAAAAGAAGCAATGTGCACAAAGACATCAAACTGTTGGTGACGAAGATCCAAGGAGCCCTTGGAGCGGCCGTCAAATAATGGAAAACCCTGGAGGCGAGGGCTGATACAGCCGAAAAAGAGCTTGCGGTGACCAAGTCCGCGTTAGAAGCAATGCGAGCCTCTTCATCGCGAAAAGTGGAAACGAGTACTGTAACGGGGGAAGCCCCAGTGTCGAACAAAAATGTCAGTAGCGTGCAAACAACGCCCTTCTTCACGCCAAAGAGAGCAAGAGCGTCACCAGAAGATGTTAGACCAGGTGGCCCAAAAAAGCACAAGGACACCCCCGGTACTGGGGTATATCCAACAACCAGGTGGAAAGTGGTCGGAAAGAAGAAAGAGAAGACGAGTAAAAAGAACCCATCCGAAAATCGTGTGTCCATTGAGGGGCGGAACAAGGGCGAAGCGCTCATTCCTGAACCAAGTGATGATTCGTACATGGAGGTTTTGTGTGCTATGCGGTCGAATCCAGATCTCAAAGAGCTAGCAGAAGACGTGCAAAAAGCCAGACATATCCTGAATGCTGAGATGATCCTCGAGTTAAGAAAGGAGTCAAAGCCAAGCAGCTAGAAACAGCTAGCCGAAAAAGTCATGGGGGATAAGGTGGAAGTAAGAGCCGTGTGCCCGGAAGCGACTCTCAAATTTAAAAATGTGGACGAGATTTCAACGGAGAAAGATCTGAGGTTATCCATGCAGCAGCAGTGCGCTTTGGGTAATTTTTCAATGACAATTTGCATGAGAGAAGGCCCAGTGGGATGCAAGTAGCCTCGGTCAGACTGCCTGTTGAGTGTTGACGCAGTGAAAAAGTCTCTCATAACCGGTAATATCAAAGTGGCTGGTCGGTTTGTCCGCTTAGTGTTTCTGAACGCTATCAGCTGTTAGCGTGCTTTACGTGTCTCGGGTTTGGTCATATTGCACGGTTCTGCAGTGGGCCAGACAGAAGCAAACTGTGTAGAAGGTATGGACTGCCAAAAAACACCGAAATGTCTGATCTGTGCCAAAAACAGAGCACGTGGTTTCTTTTCGCAGCTTCAATTTCAATTTGTACTTTTGACACGTTATAGATTTTTTTCTGATAATAACTGAAAATCTGCCTGTTCCACGATTAGAAATTCTTGACTTTCAGCAACAAATTTGCATCTAACAAGTAGAGCTTTGTTAGAAAGGAAGATTCCAACATTTTACTTTGTGCTTAATAATCTAACTTTGCCGAATTAGGAGTGTTGGATCCGTTGAATCTGTTGCATGCTCCTTGTGGGCGAGCGACGGAATCCGGATCCATTGTGACCAGTTTGCGCTACGCGGAAGAAAAAACGAAGTGTGCCGGTGAAAAAAAACAAACGCGTCAGAAATGTTGTATCCGTTGAATCTGTTGCATGTTCCTTTGTGAACGAGCGACGGAATCCGGATCCATTGTGTCCGGTTCGCGTTGCGCGGAAGAAAAAACGAAGTGTGCCGGTGAAAAACAAAAAAAAAACGCGTCAGTAGAGTTTATAACGTTGAACCTGTTGTATGCTACTGTCGAGTGAGCAACGAAATCAGTATCGTGTCCGGTTTGCGTAGTAACCGCACTATCAGTGTCGGTCATTCGTGTATATGCTCACGTATTCATTTCGAATTATATATTTATCGTTTACCAAAACGAATCCTTTCCCATATCCAAACTCCCAGTGTTTTCTTGTGGAAGTGCAGAGGACTCCTCGGCTTTTGTAAAGCAAGTAACACGTCAACATTTCCCTCCCATTCCCAAATTGACCTGCATTTGGACGCAGCCGGCGCCGGTATTGTTTGTTATAATAATGAGAGCACCAGTACTTACACATGGAGGATGCTACTGATCCCGAGTAGTGTCTGTTGGTTCCCTGTGTAAGCACAGCTGTTCTTGCAATAACGGAGTAGCAACTGCGGGCGGTCAATCATGTTCATGCTCATGCTCATGTTATAGATTTTTTCTGATAATAACTTTCTGGAGAGCACCATGCGGTACGTATTCTGTTTTTTGGATTCTGAACATCAGCCGATCAGTTAAAAAAGACACCGACACGTTAATGCTTCCAGTGGACGATTTGCCTTTTGAAGGAAGCACCACACTAGAAAACGGACTAGCATGCAACGCACAGTGGCACAGTCGAAATATATTTCATGGACTGAAGCGGGAATCGAACCCACACCCCTTGACTCGATGCGGCTTAATGCTTGGCAACACTAACCGCACGGCCACGAGGCCCACGCTTGATCAGTTCAGCTTACCAGCGATTTATTACTTTTGAGCAGTTGAATGGTATCCTTAACGTCCCTCTGGCCGGTTCATTTCCGTCGTCTGCTGAACTGACAACTGGCATTTCCTTCGTTGTCTTGACCCTCTGTGCTATTCAGTTGTTCATCATAGTGCTGCTTCCACCTTTCAATCAACTCGTGTTCGACAGGAAACATTCGCGAGATGCGTTTTGGCCACTAGTACTGCCGTGAATCGCAAGTCAGTCCCATCTGAATTTTCGTCAAAATTGAGTTGATCATTATGAGTTTTTATTGGCTTTTATCGGTGAAAGCTCATAATGATAAAGTCATGCGGTGATTAAACTTTGGAAATAAAATTGAGTTGAGTTCAGTTTTCAACATATCTTCCAACGCTCTTTCAGCTGCTCTAATGAGATAATAAGATTTATTCGGAAAAAGTAGGAAAAAACAGCAAGTCAAATTGTCCCATAATGAAAAGTAACCGCATATCAGTCCCACTACAGATTTCCGCATCCTGCAACACAAAAAAAGAACCGTGTTCTCATAATTTTTATATTTTTCTCAGAAAGATATCATGGTGAAAAGTAAACTGTGAAAGTTTCATTAAGATTTGAACATGTTTAAATCCTCTGGAATTTTTTTAATATTCGTATGGAAAACGAGTTTGGAAACTTTACAGCCCATTTTCTCAATGCCTACTTTTTACAGATGGGACTGACTTGCGATTCACGGCAGAGTAGATCCTTCATGTTTCTGGAGAACAGCACAGAAACTTTACCTCTTGGCACTCTTCATCTTCAGTGTACTCGGGTTTGCTGTTTCAGCTTCATTCTATATCGTTTCATGTTTTCATGTGGTTTTGAAGAGAGTCCCCACCGAGCTCATCCTTGTCTAGTAACGCTTCCTCACGATGCTGCGCATATGCATTATAGCGATATTTTGTTGTGCCAAGCATGCTAGATTGCACCGAGTCGGGCGTCGGTACCGCACATCGTTGATGGCGGATTGTTTTAGGCGCAGGTTTACCATCACCCGTTAATGCTCGGTGTCAAATGCAACTACCAAGTAAGCCTTCAAAGATCTAGTAAGAAATCTGTTGATGATCTAGCGACGAGTCTAGAAAGTAGAATATCCAAAGGAATCAATCAAGAATCATGTAAGCAGTTCCCCAAGAATCTCTGCAGGAAGTCGTCGAATATTTCGCGTTGAAACAATACAGCATTCACAAAAAATCATCGACATGAGCCATTATTGTCATAGTCATTGTCATCGTCTTGAGTCATCGTCATTTTAAAACCCGATTGATTGCTCTGATATGGATACCAAAGTGGCGATCGAAGAAAATTTTAGAAAACCACATTCAATTGTACGCAGGGGGGCTACAGGTAGAAACAACAGATTATCAAAGTTTTTTTTTTCCGTTAACAACAATCACAATAAGTCTTGTAGTTTTTTGTTAGAAATGTTTCTGTTATAGATCGAGAACGGGTTCGGTGTTGAATTAGTTGGCATTCCTCTGCTTAGGTAGTGTCGGAGAGCTTTACGTATAGACTTGATTAATAAGTTTGGTTTGACCAATATGCTCACTAGTTTGTTGTATATCCGTGTTTTTTTTTTCTTGAAAAGTTAACTGCGATAGCATTGAGTTAATGTTTCTTTATCATTCACTACTTTGATTTCGGTTAGGGTTATAGTTGCATTGGATATTGTTTGATTGTATGTTGTAAGTTATGTTGATTCAGTTTATAGGGTATTGAAGCGAATGCAGAGAAATGGGTTTAGTTGCTATTGTTGGAATGATTGTAGGGGAGAAATCCAATGACCAGACATAGAACTGTTGTAGCAAGGGTATAGATTGCCGGAAATGTTAATGTTGTTGATTATAGAGTTACGTGTTAAAAATTTGATTTCCACTAAAATGCTGTTCCAAACTTTAAAATCTCACTATATGTTCGAGTAATGGTGGGTTACCGCGGATGTTTTGATAACATTTTTCCTTCTTATTTCTTAGTTAGCTGTTTTGGCTTTTTGGCTACGTTGTTCTCTAGTTTCTGCATTAGTAACATGTCGGATTAACTCTGGTAACTTTAAATTTCACAATTTGCCAAGCTTCTAGGACATCCATCACTATTGTTTCTAGTAGCGTGATTCAGCTTCTCTCTAGTGGTATAGGTGTTTGCTTTCTGCTCAAATGTAGGTACGACATATTCTCCTATACACGAACATTTACTGCTGCTCTAGAACAATTAGTTTTGAACCATATTGTTTTGTTTCTTCTTCTGGGAATAGTTTCTGTTCTTGCTATATAGTACACGTTTTTGGGGCTATTGTTATTTATTGTTTCAACAAGTCTTCTCTTGTTGACAAAGTTTGCCATTTGTGCTGTTTCGGGGGCCTCAGAAGCCCACCTCTTATACGTTTCACGCATATCTGCTTAGTTTATCACAGGTGTATCTTTTCTGCCAGAGAATATTCGAAGTCCTCGCACCGATGTCTGATGCCGATCCAATCGAATCGTTTGAATTTGTCGATAAACGTTTGCATACATTTACAACGGAACAGTAAAAGGTATATCGTTTGAATATCAGTAGGATAACACATTCACGACTTCATATGTCTATATACTACTTACTATTCTACCACTACTCTAGTTTTAGCTTGTTTCGACTAAAGCTACAGAACAAAAATGATAGCAAATGTAATATTGATATTGATGTAGACAAATCATGCAATAACTCAATTTATGGATTATTAGGTGTGTTTTACTGTAGATGCCCTAACGTGTATCTGAAACTCGTGGATACAGTCAAAGGCGGGTATAACTATCTGAAAACAATATATGAAAATAATATGTACAGAAATTTAATTGATCTTCGTATAACAAATCGTACAGTAATAGACCAAACAGTTGAAGAACATCGATTAGGGATCTGATCTCGTCACTGGAAGTTATGGAGACAAATGACTTATTTCTTGGTTTAAGACATTCGAAAATATCCACAATTGAAACTGATGATGAATTCGTTATCAGAGCTTGAATAACTATCAAAACAAGCATGAAAAATTAGCCCTAAATCAGTATCAGAAATAATTATTCGCATTATAATAGCATTACGAATAACAGTACTATTGCTGCTGTATAGAAACCCTACAAGTGAATCATTGATGCCTCTAAGCCTTATGCATACAAGCATTAAACAAGCTTATGTTTTATCAGTGCGCAGCATAAAATAATATGTAATATTCTCTGGTTTTTGCATCAGAGGGATGAGGATGACATAATCCAGACATCAGAGAGACATCAGAATGACATAATCTTAAAAACACCGAGGACTCTTTCATAAATTTCTTTGTGTAGGGAACCGGATCCTATTCTTGTCACTTTTGATTCACTTCGGCAGTGGAGTGTTTTGAAAGCTACAGAGCTCATATTTGGCCTCAATGTGCGACGTACTGAAGCATTACTCGTTGCAAAGTTTCAGATAATTCGGTCGAGAAAAACCCCCCATGTCAAAGTGAATCATGGAAGTGCTCAAGTGGTTCTGCACCCTATTTATAACCTTAAAAATTAGTGGATAATTTCAAGAATTCGTCTAAGATTCCTTCAGAAATCATAGGAGATTTACCTTCAGCATATTTTTAGCAATTTCAATAAGAACTTCCGCAAGGATTTTTAAAAGCAGTATTACAATAGACAGGAAATGTTGTCAAAGATACCTTCATGAATTCACCCGATAAATGATTTCCATGAGACTGAGACGTGAGATACATCTTGAAGAAATGATATATCTGACAAATTGTGCCAGGATGTGAATTACGGTAACACTAACGCGCACTAAAGCATCAATTTTTGTCGAACCTTCAAAATTTAGAGGAACGGTACCTACTTGAAAAATCAAATTAAAAGAAATAAAAAAAAGCGAACAACATGAGTTTTCCAATAAAAATTATAAATCCTATACACTCCAATATCTATGGATAAGAAGCAGGTTGCATCAAAGCATAAAAATAAAACAATCTAAATTCCCATAGGAAACTCTAGTCTAGTTGTTGCTCTTCTTCACACCGAACAAGTTCGGTATGGATTTTACCTTTTTCTTCGTCCCGTTCAGGAACTCCTTGTACATGTCCGACCGCAGATAGCGCGAGTAGGAATCGCTCTTCATCAGATAGAAAACGTGGTCCGCGGCCACGTCGAAGCACCAACGGCTCGGGCTTCCGGTGCCCTCCTTGATCGCTTCCCGGGCCAGTTCCAACGACTTGGAGTCGATGTTGACCGGACAGGCCGCATCCGGGGCCAGATACTCGTTCCAGATCGCGTTGGCGGCGTCCTTGATCTGGGACTGCGGCAGGGCCTTCATCTGCTGGATCGCTTCCCAAAATCTGCAAAAAGGGGAAACGAGGTTAGAATACGGATCTGCAGGAAAATCTGTTGCTTATTAAAAGGAAGAAGATAAATCGAATACATCCCTGGCGCGTATGTACTCAATGTTGAGAGCGGTTAAGGATGCCCTTCACCAGCTCAAGAACAATAAAGGTGCTGGTAAGGATGGTATCGGAGCTGAGCTCATAAATATGGGACCGGAGAGGCTGGCCATTTGTCTGCACCGTCTGATAGGCAGAATTTGGGAAACAGAACAGCTACCAGAGGAGTGGAAGGAAGGGGTAATATGTCCCATCTACAAGAAGGGCGACAAGTTAGATTGTGAGAACTTTCGAGCGATCACCATTCTAAATGTAGCCTACACAGTATTATCCCAGATCATCCGTCGTCTGTCACCTGTAATAAACGAGTTCGTGGGAATTTATCAACCCGGCTTCGTTGACGGCCGTTCGACCACGGACCATATCTTTACTGGACGGCAAATCCTCCAAAAATGTCGTGAATACCAGGTCCCAACGCATCACCTCTTCATCGATTTCATGACGGCATACGATATTATTGACCGCGTAGAGCTTTGGAAAATCCCAGATAGCCGTAGCGGTAAACGCGCAGCTATTCAGCATGACCAAGCTGAGGGTCGTGGGTTCGAATCCCACCGGTCGAGGATCTTTTCGGGTTGGAAATTTTCTCGACCTTCCAGGGCATAGAGTATCTTCGTACCTGCCATACGATATACACATGCAAAAATGGTCATTGTCATAGTAAGCTCTCAGTGAATAACTGTGGAAGTGCTCATAAGAACACTAAGCTGAGAAGCAGGCTCTGTCCCAGTGGGGACGTAACGCCAAAAAGAAGAAGAAGCTTTGGAAAATCGTGGACGAGAATAGCATTCCAGGGAAGCTCACGAGACTGACAAGAGCAACGATAGAAGGTGTGCAAAATTGTGAGAAGGTTTTTGGCAAACATTCCAGTTTATTTGGATTCCACCGGGGACTACGATAAAATGATGGACTTTCGTGCCTGTTGTTCAATATTGCGCTACAAGGTGTTATGCGGAGAGCTGGGCTCAACAGCCGGGTTACGATTTTTACGAGATCCAGTAAATTTGTTTGCTTCGCGGATGATATGGACATTGTCGGCCGAACATTTGAAAAGGTGGCAGACCTGTAGGTACAGGATGGCGAAGGATGAACCACGAGCTAGCCCAACTCTACGGCGAACCCAGTATCCAGAAGGTTTGCCAAAGCTGGAAGGATACGATGGCCAGGGTATGTTGCAAGAATGCCGGACAGCGACCGTGCAAAGATGGTGTTCGCCTCAATTCCGGTTGGTACGAGAAGGCGTGTAGCGCAGCGTGCTAGGTGGGCGGATCAAGTGCACAGCGATTTGGTCAGAACAGGTAATATAAATACAGTCGACTCTCCACATCTCGATGTTCTACATCTCGATATCTCTTCCTATGTCGATGATTTTTTCGGTCCCTTCAATCTGCATACATTTTCACTCTCCATATCTCGATATCCTCCTTATCTCGATATCTCCCTATCTCGATGTGATTTTCGTTCCCAATTTTCTTTCCGTATGTCGATATGCCCATTATCAAAGGCTACTAGACTAGATTTTAGAGATTCAAAACAATTTGCGAAGACGAAATGACATTTGTTTGTTTTTGATTTTCCTGGCAACGGAGTGATTTTCAATCTAGTATTCGTTAAAAATTTGTTCTATGTCTCGATCTCTCCCTATCTCGATGATCCCTTCGATATCGAGATGTGGAGAGGCGACTGTATTACATTCAGTGTTGTGAAAAACTCAATTTTTCACAACTCACTCTTGAGATTTTTCATGCGTGAGTTGTCAATCATGCAACTCAGCAGTCAAAAAATCATGGATGAGTTGGCTCACCTTTTTGACTCATTGTCTCGTATACCCACAGTTTACTCACACACGGCAATAATTTCTTGTTAGTCTGGTAAAATTATAGTAATCCTTTCTAACGTAAACAACAACATTCGGGTGTCATGAGTTTTTGTCGGGTTTTGCGACTGAATTATTTTTTACGGTTTGAGTTGATTGAGTTGATTTTGCATCAAAATCTCAAGTTAGAGATTTGCGAAGCAGATCTCTAATGAGTTTGCTCTCACGGGAGAGCGTATTGATTGAGATTTTGAGTGTGAGTCTATCAACACTGATTACATTATTACCATACTCGGTACCTAGCAATAATCCCTTACATTGTGTAAAAAATCAAATCACTTTTTTTCTGCTAGCTTAGAATCTATTCATGGTCTTGTTGGAATTGGTCTTCAAGGTAAAAATTCATGTTCAGTGCTGTATGTAGATAACCTTTTGCTAGTTTTCTTTGCAAATGTATTTTTGACAATAATAAATTCAGCATTAATTTTGAACGTCTGGTGCTAAATTTCTTTCACCAATCGAGCTGAGATTTAGTTATTGTGGGACCCAAACGAACCCTTACAAAAAGAAAAAAGGATCCTATGGGATACAGCATAGGGCATTGCAAATGACAATCAACAAAATACTCACTTAAGGTTTTCTCCGCTAAACTCCTTATCGAGAAACTTAGTAAACTGCTCACGCCCAATCGGATCGTTCAAAAGTTCTCGCAAGCTGAATCCCCATCGCTTGACTCGTTTCATAGCGATATCTTTGCTGAAATTCGAAATAAAATATAATTTACAATACGTAAAACTTTTGTTAACCATGAACAACTAGATTACCCCTGCTTTTCCGTGTCCCAAAGTTCAGTGCTGTCCGATTGCCAAGGGTTCGGATAGTCCGGCGCTGTTAAGAAGTAGTCGAACTCACTGTACTGTTCGTAGTACGAGACGTACCTGAAATGAGAGAATGGCATTTAGGTAATGACTCGAATCTCACTCATCCACTCAGCACTTACGACTCGGCGGCCTTCGACACCTTGATGGTCCGTCGCTCGAGTTTCTGCTTCAAAAGGTTGATTGTCTTGGCCATGGTTTCCGCCGGGTTGCTGTTGGCTGCCGTATTGGCCGAACCGGAACCGAGACTGGACGCACCTCGGCGGTAGGCTTTCTTGATGTCCACTTCCGTGGTGTTGACACAACCGGGCATTGGACGGTGCACGTCCCAGAAGGCGCGCTCTTGCGAATCGAGTACCTTACGCTCGAGCTTGTCGCGCTTCTTGTCCACCTTACTCTGCGCTTCGGCCTGCATGAAGATGAACTCCCATTTCCGGGAGAACATCTTCTGTAGTTTGGCCAAGTTTTCGGCTTCGTAATCGGCAAGTTCTAGGCGAGTTTTGTTCTGCATGGTGCGCTTGCAGAGATAGATGGCGTAGTCCGTGTTCTCCGGTTCCCAGAAATTGGATGGCCAGAAATAGGGCGTCTGGAAGCGATAGAAGGTCCCGTCGTTCTTCACGGTCAGCTGATGGTCGTCGATCGGAAAGAGATAACCGTGGGAAGCTAGTAGATGAGCCAGATGTAAGGCTTCCGTTACGTCGTCAACGGCCAGATTCTGAGTGATCCATGTGATGAGGTCAGCTCCGGTGAACACCGACGGGACCTTACTCATGAAGGCTTTGACTGTGCGCACGGACACTCCGGAGCCTTCGGCCTGCATTTTTTCAATGATAGCTTCCATCTTTTTGTACACAAGAATGTTCGGGGCATCTTGGCTATGAGGAGCATGGTGGGTTGTTCCAGCACTGAAACTCACCAGAGGACCAGTTCCACCACCGGAACCTGCTCCACTCATACTGCTATTTGAACACATTTTCTTTGTTAGCCTTTCTTTCTCTATGTCCACCGTCTTCTTAGTGACCATCGTTTTCCCAGGATGTCTACTATGGGTAATAATTTTCCTTTGCTTAAAATTTACGCGATTCAGGCGCAGTCCCGATAAAACTTGTTGCGGGGAAAAGGTATGCTGCAAAACATCAAAACTCATCAAATCCAACTTTTGTTGAACTGCAAAACTCCCGTAATTGAATAACACTCCAGAGGAGGCGATCCACCCACCAAGTACAAGCTCTACAACTTACTCGTTTAAAACTTTTCACGTATCGAACCCGTTCGTCGTAATCATCCTGTAGAACAGGAAAACTCTAAACGCCTAGATGTAGACGCCCAAGCACTAGCACAGCAATGAACTTCAAAACACCCAAAATTTTCACATCTTAGCTCGATTCGCGAAAATTTTCCTCTTGCATCCGTCCTGAAATTGATTTTTCTCCATCTGTCATTGCTAATGCTCGCCAAATGCTGTGCCGATGTCCCTGGGAGGAGGTTGATCGCAGACAAAAAGCGAGAGGTCAAGACGACGAAAAACGGGAGCAAACAGCTCCTAAATTACTATAATATCAGCCCGTATGTATGCTCACGCCTCGTGCGACCACCCACGCCTCCCCCCGCACGTGGTGTGCATATTTTCCTTCCCTCGCATCAACGCACAGTCGATTATGCTGCAGTTACTCTCTCACTCTCTCTCTCTCTCTCACTTGGGTGCGCTCTCAAGTCTGCAAAGTCTCTCGCACACCCAACAGGGGGTGGGAAAATGTTTGGATTTTCCATATACAAGTTGGGTGGGTGGTTGGGAGTCGCCACCATTCGCTCTGTTTTTGTTCTCGTTCAAATAAGAAACACGCTAAGCATGTTTCACGCGTAATGATTCAGTTTTGTCCTTTGCTCCATTTTTACTTGGCCCTCATCAGGTTATCGGCTCGGCACAGTTTCCATAGAAACGGTGCTGCTTGACGGAGATTTTTTTTTCAAAATGAATATTCTGAAGGTTTTTGTAAAGAATGATGTCCAATCATCGGGTCCAATCCGGGTTTGGGGATAATTGTTGACAAAATATCAACCGGAAAACTTCCCTATGCATCAGAAACGATGAATTCATAATCTTTTCGAACTCGGGTTCTATTCGGGTTTTTCGTAGAAAACTTCTTCGGGTTGCGGGTCGGGTTCGGGTTTGAACAGCGAAAATTTTCCGGCTTCGGGTCGGGTCCGGGTTCGCTTTTAAATTTTTGTCTTGGGTTCGGGTCGGGTCCGGGTTTGAAGGAAAAACATAAGTCGGGTACTGTCGTACCCATATGCAGAAAAATAAGTGTTTGATCTAAATGAAATAAAATAATCTACAATTAAGAACATCATAAATACTTTACTAATAAATGGTTGGATCAAATAAAATGAACTATAAAATACATTATTGAACCAGTTTCGAACTTATTGAATTGTTTGGCAGTTTATCTACATTTTGTTTATTGTGTATCGATTACTTTATGATAAGTCCAACCCTGTGTTGGTAGCGAACGACAGCAGTCTTGATGCTGCGACGTTAAAAGCTTTTAGAAATGAACGAAGACGGCGAAAGCTTCCAACCGCTTCGCGGAACGAAGGAAAAAGTTCATTCACTAGCGTAAATTCGAGGAGTAAAGTTGTGCGCGTATCATGTTACGAGTTTCGTCCGAAATGGAGTCTCATAATTCCGGAGACCATCCGGATTCCGAAGATCGGTTCGGGTTTGGGTTTGAAAAATGTGAAACCCGATCATCTCTAAATTATAACCCTATTCAACCGTTTGCTATAGAACCCCATGTTCGATGTTTCTAAAATAGATGTGCTTATTCTGCGCGGCGTGTGAGTCGAGACAAGTCGCTCTCACCTCAAGTGACGTGAGATGGCTAATGTTAATCGGATGGGAGCGAGTCGACAATTCTCGCATAACGTGTGATCTCGCCCTAAAAGCCATTAGTAATCGAGTGTGTAGCTCCTCATTTCTAAGCAAATTAATGGACCTGAATGAAAAATATCACCACTACACTAAGGAAACGGAACGTATGAGGTACACAAGATTTTCTTATGGAATAACGACACAAGAAGTATTGTGTTTTTCATTCAAGAATCTTATCAAATCCCACAACAGACTTATGAAACAATGTTCATTACATACACATATATAGTTTCATAAGAAACTCTTTTTGGTTATCATACGCATTGATCATTGGCATTCATAAGGCAATCTAATGGAGTACGATTTTTTTAACAATTGCATACGAAAATTTGATGCGTGGAGCGATGTTAATAACATAATATTCACGATAGAAATTCATAAGCTCGCGTATGACAATGATTAGTGACACTTGTGAAAAAAAAACATAAAAAAACACGTAAGAATTCCATACGAATTTCTTGAAAATCTATAATAATAATATTAATAATAATAATACGAATTTCTTATGGAATAAAGACAAAAGAAGTATGTAATGAGACTCATAAGAAAAAAATGTGAACTTCCATCGATCATTGCGTTCATAATATAAATGGATATACAGGTATATTCCGTTTTTATCAACACGATCGGCAATTTTCAGTTGACAAAAACGGAATAATTTTCTTATACAAAATATTTTACAAATTTGAAAAGAAAATTGCAGTTTTGTCAGGATAATACACATTTTATCATATAAATCCGCAGTATTGATGTTTAGGAGCTTTAGATTGTTCATTCTTACACACTAAGCTCTTACGGTGAATTTCACCGTAATCTCAACAGCTGAACAGTTCGGTGAAATAAAACACCGTAATTCCGTCAAAATTTTACGGATTCCGGTGATTTTTAACGGAATACTGTAAAAATTTACCGTACTCCGTTAATTTATTTCACCGAACTGTTCAGCTGTTGAGATTTTACAGGAATCCGTAAAATAATTTAAGTGTGTACAGATTCGTAATGAAAGTTGATTGCAGACCCTATCAATCAATATGATTTTGTAATAAATCAATAGAGTAAGGTGGGGCAAAAGTTCGACCTAAGTGATATAATCAAAGTTGTCAGGAAAACAATAGCAGTTGAAACAAAACAAATACCATACATTGAATCTTCAGCGTATTGGCTATAATTTTGCTGAACAAACTTGTGTCAAAATATTTACCCGTTTTTAGTTATAACAGTTTTAAAATTAATTGTCTTATTCGAACTTTTGCCCCACCGGTGGGGCAAAAGTTCGCTAGCTAAAACACAAAATATCGATCCTTTTATGATAGGCATACTTTACACCAGCCGTAAACTTAAGTTTGACGAAAAATACACACTAAATTTTCATCAAAAAATTGCCCAAAACCGGGTTAATTGTAATATATTCAAAAACAGCAGTTTTTCACAAAACTATGTGGAAATGAAAAATTTTGGTGATAATTTTCACACGATCAGACAAATTTAACTGAATTTGAAGATAATATGTGGATATTAGGCAATTTGCAAATTTTCCCGTGATTTTATAAATTGGTCGAACTTTTGCCCCGCTGATTCGAACTTTTGCCCCACTATGGGCCAAAAATTGTTTTCAAGCATCTATGCAAAAACTAATACACCTCAAAGCAACCTTATGATAGGCCTAGAAACGCCCTTACATAAAATATTGAAAAAGATTTTATCTTCAATTGGTTCCATGCAACGAAAGTTTGATCAAAAATTACAATATTCACGTCGAAAAACAACAAATTGCCATAACCTTTCCAAATCTCAATCGATTTGAGATATCTTACGTGCCATACAAATTTGTTTTATTTTCATAAAAAAATCATATCATAGGGGGAGGGGGGACGAGAAACCGCCAAATTGTCTTACGTAATTAATGAACAGTCCCTATGTCTATCAAATTTACGAAGAAAATTCTTTGATGTCATGCAGTGCTGTAAAACGGTGAACAGAGTATGTTCATGCACACCAGAAAAATGCCACCGCATCGGTGGTTCATTTTGTGCGATTGCGTTCTTACTTTCTTTGTTCACGATCGCCCGAACACATATACTGTAAAGGGCATCACATCATTTTATTTTGACATGCAATCACGCGTCCGATTCCCTGTGATATTTCTACAATAACACCACATATTGGTCATTTTTCTCAATACTGTCGTACATTAGTTTGTAATCTATCTATTATAATCATAATCCATCTAATTATTCACAAAATAGCTATGAACGGAAAAAAGAACGGCTGTGAGCAGACTCTGCTCATCCAGCAATCAGGCTCTTTTTACATTTGTTTTGTTCTGGTTCTCCGATGCAAGATTCTGTGACCAAATCGGTCGCTGTTGGTTCGTGAGCGTGTGAGCGTGGACCCTGCTTAATATTGGTTCATTTTGCGTAAACGGCATGATTCTTTCCACCACTGATGTCATGTTATATAAGAAAAAGGAGAAATCTCTGCAACTCTCTTAAGTACGTATTCAACTAATCACAAATTCCAGTTGTTGCTAGGACGTGGCCAGAGCAACTCTCAATTTCTGAAGGATGAGTCTATCTTGTCCAACAGACCATGCTCAGTTTGAAAACACCAATTAATTAGTGGATAAGAACGAGTCAAACCTTGTTGAATCGTATATGACTTGACACCTACTATGTATCGAAGGTGCTCTACACTAATATAATGTCGAAAATTCAACTCTGAGGCTATTGAAAAGGATTTGAATTGGTTCATAATAAGTATTTAGTTTATATTCTAAACATTTGGAAAATAAAAAAAAAATCACATTTTGTGTGTTGATAAAAACGGAATAATTTGTTGACGAAATCGGGACGTGACAAAATCGGAGCGTGACAAAATCGGAACGTGATAAAAACGGAACATACCATGACCCCACAGTTATGGATCAAATAGTGTGGAGTCCAACCTATAAAATTCAATAAAACGACATGGAAAACGTAAAATTGTAATTTAAAAGCACGAATCGAATCGTTTCAAATTGGAACTTCGGTTAGTAAACTGTTTTGAGTGTAATATTTACATAGGATTGCATAAAAATTAAAAATTGTGTCGGTTCCTGAAAACCATATTATGGATCAATTTTCATATTATGGATCAAATTGTGACATATTACGGATCAGTGCGCAAAATCAAGAGATTTTCAACTCAATGCATCTGTATTGCATGGTATGGCGAAAGTTAACAATGTGTCATATATTACTGCAAAAATAGCAGTGTTAGAGCTGGAAACAAGGGTAAAATGCCCTTTTTATTGTGATACTGCATTGTAGTAACTGAGACATGAACTGTTTCCGCTCCACACCAAGTTTTCCTCCCATTTTTGCCTGCTAAAATATGAAATTTACAAACCATGATGTTTTATTAGTTTTATCCTTAGTGCTATTGTCTGAAAATGTGGAATCCAATGCATAAAATAGCAGAAATCTACATTCTTTGGAAGTGATCCATAACCGTGGTAAACAATCATTTCCTGGTCCACATTATGGATCACTAGTTAAAAGTGCTAATATTCGGTGTTTTGAATAAAAATTCATGTAAAATGTTTTCCAAAGATGAATTCATTCTAAATCGAAGCGAATGAGCATAAAACATGCTATAACATTTGAATTTTACCACCTATGGGAGCTTATGAATGCTGACGGCACTTCTTACAGAAAACGACCATATAATGATAGCTGTGTGGTACCAACTGAACATTTGTCAAAAACACCGTTATTTAGCGGTTGAATGTTGTGCTTAACATTACAAATGGTAGAAGACAAATAGTATAACATGGGAAAAATATGTTTTTCGTCAACGTTTATGTTTTGAGCGAGTTATCCGATGTTGAACGCCAAAGTGATCCGTCACTGTGGGTGATCCGTAACTGTGTGGGCATGGTACCTGTAATATCATAAGATACTCTTAAGAGGGATCATAGATATCAATTATGGAATTCTTTAGGACCATTATGTATTTAGAGAATCGCTCTTTGAATTTAGGAAAATGAACACTGAGGAAACGGAACGTATGAGGTACACAAGTTTTTCTTATGAAATAACGACATAAGAAGTATTTTGTTTTTCATTCGAGAATCTTATAAAAATCCACAATAGACTTATGAAACAATACTCATTACATAGACAGATATAAATTCATAAGATACTCTTTTTGGTTATCATACGCATTGATCATTGGCTTTCATAAGACAATCTAATGGAGTACGATTTTCTTAACAATTTCATACGAAAATCTTATGAATTACGTGGAGCGATGGTAATAACATAATATTCACGATAGAGATTCATAAGCGCGCGTATAACAATGATAAGTGACACTTGTGAAAAACGGTCGACTTCCTATCGAAAAACGCGTAAGAATTTCTTACGAATTTCTTATAGAATAAAGACATAAGAAGCATCTAATGAGACCCATAAGAAAAACTTGTGAACTTCCATCGATCATTGCGTTCATAATATAAATGGGTATAACATCATAAGATGCTCTTGTGAAGGATCATAGATATCAATTATGGAATTCTTCACGATAATTATGTATTTAGAGAACCACTCTTTGAATTTAGGAAAATAAAGATATTCATAAGATCTCTAATGATAACGACGAGAATTTCTTGTGAATATCGAACGTTTTGTGTTTCATAAGAATCTTATATGAAAGAGAGAAAACCAGTCAAGAAATCAATTCACAAGCATTCTCTTATGAAAGCAATTTCTGGTTCAGTGAAGATATTCATGAGATCTCTAATGATAACGACAATAATTTCTTGTGAATATCGGACGTTTTGTATTTCATAAGAATCTTATGAAAGAGAAAAAAACAGTCTAGAAATCAATTCACAAGCGTTCTATTATGAAATGCGTACGTAATTTCTGGCTCAGTGTAGGAAATGGAGGAGGATCTACTCTTCATCGTAGCATTGTTGAATAACGTGTATTTCTTTCACCGCAGTCTCTCCGTTGTCATTCAGTATAGCAAGGTTTCCAAACCGGTGGTCCGCGAACCGTTAGGGGGGCATGACGCCCTGGGTCCGCTAATCCATTGAGAATAGGTGTCGTTTTAGCTATTACTCAAATTTCTGGGTTAAAACTTAAAAGATTTCTCCATAGCATAACTGAATGCTCACATTATGAGCGTTGGATGACAAACGTGATTTTTTTAGTACCTGCCAAATGACAAGTAGGTATATCTGTTGAATCAAACTGAGAGCTATGGCAGGTTTCTATAACATAAAACATTATTTCAAGAACATCCATTTTTAAGGATCCGCAATATGTTTGTGAAATTTCAAAGGAGGTCACAGATGTCAAAAATGTTGGGAACTACTGCAATACAGGCTTATTTAAACTACTAAAATTATGTTTGCCAATTTACCAATGGAAAGTGATATTCACTTAACTTCGAAAAAAAATTGTACTTCAATACTTACGTGCAAATCAACTTCTTCTTTATATTCCTTAAAATATATTAACAACTAACCAAAGCAAACTCGCCTTTTCACCATTAAATCGAACAGTTCAAAAAATGCCTCCCACTACTAATTGCACATTTCCCGGTACCACTGTTTGCTGGATGAGCACTTGGCGTTCACACAAGATGGACACCGCAGAAGGAATTTCGGATTTACTGCATTGGCATCCTTCAGGTGGCTGCTCACCACATCGGTTAAGGCATCGATGAACAAGGGATGATCATTGGGGGCTGCCGCTCGACCAATCTTCTCCGCGCCCACCTCGTGGGCCAACTCCTGGCAGTACTCGATGTCCAGCTCGTGCAGAGTTTCGATGTGTTCGTTGACGAACGCAATCGGCACCAGGATGAAGTTTTTCTTGCCCTGCTTGACGTAGCCTTTGATGGCATCTTCGGTGAACGGTTCCAACCAGGGCAGTGGGCCAACCTTCGATTGCCACACTAAGCAGTACGGATTGCAGTACTTTAGGTGTTCCATGACGTTCTGAACGGTCGCCCCGACTTCGGAGGGGTACGCATCGCCACGATTTACCGCCTTCAGCGGGAGCGAATGGGCCGAGAATAGTAGAATCACATCTTTGCGCTTCTCTGCGGGGAATTTCTCCAACTCCTTACGGATTTTGTCGGCAAAAGTCTTGGCCAGCAAGGGATGCGTGCCCCAGCGATCGATAACGCTCCACTTGGCGTTGGCCAGTCCGTTCTTGTTGGATTTGTAGTGGGTGTAGATCGCATTGAAACTAGAACCGGACGTCGCGCAGCTGTACTGAGGATACTGCGAGAACAGGACAACCCGTTCCGGTTGATCCTGTTCCACCTGCTTCAGGGTATCCTCCGTTAGGGGGGTTACGTAGCGGAAGGCGACGTAATGCTTGTGTGGCGCCGTTTCCGGCGACACTTTGTCCAGCTGTTTGCAGAGCAGTTCACCCTGGATGTTGGTCCATTTGAAAATGGGGGATCCCCCACCGATTTCGGCGTACTTCTTCTGCACTTCGGGGGTACGACGTTTGGCGATCCAGGGCCCGAGCTTGCTGAAATTTTATACGGTTTATCATCAGGCCCCTGTAGTATAATCAATCTTAAAATATTAGCCACAAGTTTCTAGTTACAAGTTCTAATATTACAAATACTAGCATTTTTTGTATCATGAGGGATCTATTTTCAGCTAATATTATTAGTGTTGTGTCTATATCAAATGATGTTTTTCATTCTAATGCATCATTTTGATAACTTTTGGTATATATTTGCAGTGCTTTCAATGTTATACATACTGGATGCCAAAGACTCAGAAGAGGCTTCCTGAACTGTGGACAAATTAACTTATTATTTTATTCTTTATTTGCAGGTTAAAAGTGGCGAGAATCATGGAAACGTGTGTTGGAAGGAGAGTGTAATAAACATATTTTAAACCTTTACCGCTCATGGTCTCCACTTATCGACAAAGCCAACATAATCCAATCCTGTTCAATATTGTACATTTAGGCTTACAATACGTACCGTATTGAACGAGACAGTACAGTTTTCATGAACTTGTCGAGCTGTTTCGTTTTTTTATTGAGAATGCTCAATAGGAACTTACCTCTGAACGGGAAGCTGAATCATATCGCGATCGGTCATGATTCGGAGCAAATAGTCGTGCACTTGATCCGTAGTTTGTGGGCCTCCCATATTGAGCATGACGATGGCCGTGCGCGGCTTGGAGTGTTTGGCCGATTGCAGGCTAAACTGCCGCATTTGAGTCAGGGGGCCTGTAGGTAGAATATTGATGATTATTATTATTATTCATCTTTATTAGAGTGCTTCTTGTCGTTAACTACGTCTTACGGAAATACAGTATCGGACATATAAAATGCACCAAAGCCGTTTTCCCATACAAAATGGTCAAGTTCAGATAGCTATATCTCCGCCGTTTCTCAAACGATTCTTTTCATTTTTTCTGTGACGAACTACAGATTTCTTCAAGTTTCAAAAAGTAATGTAAAAGTTGTATGAAAAATATTGATTCAAAAGTTACAGATAGGTTGAATTTTGACATAAAAAATGCACCAAGACACAAAGTGATGTAGCAGAAAAACTACGTGTCGTAGCATCTTGGTGTCTTTAGCGCATTTGTTCATTGAGAGATAAGGACCAAGTGCGCTGAAGATACCGAAAGAATACGATGCATAGTTTGTCTGGTACATCACTTTTCGTCTTGGTGCATTTTTTATGTCAAAATTCAACCTATCTGTAACTTTTAAACCCATAGTTTTCACAAAACTTTTTTCATAGTTATCAAAAATTGAGATAATTTGTAGTTCGTCACAGAAAAAATGAGAAGAATCGGTTGAGAAACGGCGGAGATATAGCTCTCTGAAGTTGACCATTTTGTATGGAAAAACGGCTTTGGTGCATTTTATATGTCCGATACTGTATACTGGATGTCGATTGAAAATCTCACATTTTGCGACCGTCACGATATTATGTTAGATTTTGAACGCTAATAACTCAGCCATATATCGATTGATTTTCAAAATTTTTCCAACAAAATTTATACAACAATTTGGAGAAATGGAGAAAACTATTGATTATCGGCAATAAACTTTTGAAAATTGGGAAAATTTCGACCCCTTTCTTACGCAACCAATCACGTTCAAGCAGTCCACGCTTCATTTGCGTTCCACTTCCACTTCGCCACTTCACACTATAAAAGCAGCAGATTCCTGCTTCTTCGCGCATTATCATTCGGCGGCGTACAACAGATTGCTGGCAAACAACCAGTTTGACTCCCTGCCAGTGGACCAAATCCCCCAAAAGGCGAACTATCATTTTTGGGGGTTAACTTAAGCTCTCGCACCGGCAATTTTCACATTATGCTACGTTAAATTTCAACTTTTTTGACAATTCACAATTGATTTTCAATTTCGGCCAAACGGCATTCGGCTCGGCCAAATGACCTGGAACCACCGCCACGTAGCGGCAAAAGTGTTAACTAAACATTGCTGCCTCAAATTGCTTTCAAGCTTCTGAACAACTTTGCCGAATACACGAACTGTCTAGGTAGTCGGGATCAAGAGCTAGAACTTGCTTTAAATGACATCAATATTACATCCACACTACCACCACGTAGCGGCAAAATTGCTAACTAAATAGTGCTGCCCCAAATTGCTTTCAAGGTTCGTAACAACTTTGCCGAAGACACGAACTTTCTAAGTAGTCGGTTTCATGAGCTATAGCCCGCTAGAACTTTACCAAATAATATGCACGCTAGCGCCACGTAGCAGCAAAATTGCAAACTAAACGATGCTTTCTCAATTTGCTTTCAAGCCTCTTAACATCTTTGCTGAAGACACAATATTTCTAGGAATCATGAGCTAGAGTATAATTAATTTGACCAAGTTACATGCACACTAGCGCCACGTAGCGACAAAATTTCGTATTAAAAATTTCATGAAACAAACGCTGAACAACTTTGCCGAAGACCGCAACTTTGTAGAAAGTAAGGATTCCGAGATATTAAATCATAAATATTATTGTTTTTAGGTGATGCTAAACTTTTTGGGGGGTGCTGCAATATTCAACTGGGGTGTTGCAATACTAGGTGAAGCGATTCCATACTTATGGTGGGCAGTGTAACTAAAGGAAGGTTGCAATTATGACAATAGGGTGATATTCAAAGCTGAAAAGGCAATAGATGGCTCTATTTCAGTTGAAGTAAAAACGAAATCCTGAAGCAAAGAAAGTACCAAATAACATGAACTTAACACAAAAACTTATGTACTCACATTACGCTTGATTTCTAATCACTACTTTTTCGATCCAGTTTCCTAATTGCTTGTAATTCACGTTTTTCATTATTTTCCATACGCTTTGGCAGTTTTCGACTACCATTCTTTCATCCCAGACAACCAGAAATCGCATGAAAGTTCACGTTATAACTCGTTTATTCATACTAATTACATCAAACCCGCAAAACACTGTGGATAAACTCGTAAGATTGATGAATTTCCTCGCATAAAACACTTTTTTTCTGAGTTCATTTGTACATTTTGGTTCGTCTCGTACACTCGTACAAAGTAAATCGAATCAATCCGTAGCAGCTGTCAAATCAACATTTGTTATCATACGTTAAGTCGCATAAGAGCACAGGTTAGTTCGGTAGATTATTTATACACTCGCATTGTATGTTATTATTCATCACATAATATATGCACGCATATCGCCTCCACTTTTGTACGTAGAAGGCCTTTTCGCGACATCTTATAAGTGAAATTTTGCACATACAAAGCCTCCAGGTGATTTCGTTATACGCACATTTTGGTTGTCTGGGATGTGCTTGTGTTTGAAGTTTGAGAACTTTGAGAATCCAGCGTAGCGCGATCAGTGAGTGGAATACAAACTACAGTGTCGCTGCTCAGCGGCCAGTGAGAGAAACTGAATGTTCAAAAGGTTGTTGTCTGTACTTTTTGCCGCTGGCGCCAACTGTTAGCGTTTGAGAACGAAATAAACAGTCGTTACCCTATTGACTGAAATTCAAATGCATCAGCAAATCACATGGCGTAGTTAACGTCATGTGGTCGTGTCTTGTACAAAACCCCCACTGATTTTTCCATCCATCAAAGATCTTGCACCCAATTCATAATGGCAGTAGCGTCCCGTCCTATGGTGCACTTTTTTTTTTGTTCGGAACATAAACCACTGCGACCAGATTTGATCTATTGTAGTAAGGTGCACTTGGTGCACTGCACAGTTAAAGATTAAAAATTGGGTTTCAATGCTAGTAATGGACCCCTTAATAGCTGAAATTCATTCTCGACGCTTTTCCGCAATGATATCAATATACGTTTGTGGAGTCTAACAAGAAGTTCAATGTCTTTACATCATAGTACGCCTACATACATACAAAATCATTTGATTAGAGGAATCAATCCCTGGAGGAATCTTTACATGCTCCGGAAGCTTTTCCAAGATGAATATGTCAACCCATGGAATAATCGCTCTTATGGTGGTAAGCTCCATCGAAGTTAATACGCCAATCGCGTATTATCCTCGATTTTACTATAGTAAAATCGAGGATGATACGCGATTGGCGTCGTAACTTCGATGGAGCTTACCACCATTAGAGGCGGTTTCTTCACCACCGCTTATGCCTCAGACCTAGTTTAATAATATGGGTAAACGTGGTTTACGACTTAAGCGAATGTGAAGAAATCAGCCTTTAGGAATACAAACATTCATTTTGAATCCATCTTTGCAAACTCATGCAAAATGGTACAGCCCAAGTGACGTTTATTCAAGAGCCTAACTTTCGTAAGTTTAACTTCTATCTTGGTGACCTTGTGGAACCAGGTTTTGCTATTTTCAGCAAACATGAAATGGCAAACTCGCGTTATATTTCTTGGGCGTGCTCGTTAGTAACGTTGCTACACTTCAAATTTCCCCCTTTGAAAAAAAATATCGGGGACCCAAAGTTGGCGCCTAGCCTGAAGGTATACTTAGAAAAAATCCTGGTTCGAATTCCTGGAGGCATCTTTGGAGACATTATTGGTTGAATTCTGGAAGATGTTCTAAACGGGAAAATGTCCTAGGAAAATCGATGGCTGGATGAATTCCTAGAGGACTATTATTTATTGAAGCATTTCTGCATTTTTTTTTGGAATACTTAATGCCTGAGATAATTTCTGTGGCTATTCTTACAAAACAAAATCGTTGAATTCTTAGAGAAATTCCTTAGGAAGTCCGTAAACATCACTAATTGAACTACTGAAGAAATCTTTAGAGCAATATCTTAATACGAGCAGTAGAACTTGTAATGTCTTGAGCAATAATTAAAAAAAAAAATAGAAAAATTCTTACAGAGATATCGAGGCAGATTCTATGATGAATACAACTTAGGGTGCAGACAAGTCCGTCACAATCGGGCTCAGATTGGGTACCACTTCTTGTACTGCATTTGGTCCCTCGGTAGTGTTTGACAGATCGCAGTACACTTTTCACGGCATTCTAGATTACCTTGAGCCATAAAATTTTGGGCAACTGCAAGGGACATGGAGGTCTTTAATTTGTCTTTGGTGCAGGACTACTTGGGCACCTACATGATTCACTTCGGCATGTGGGGTTTTTCTCGGCCAAATTGTCTGAAACTTTGCATTAAGAAGCACTTTAGTACGACACATATTGTCGCCAAATATGAGATCTGTAGCTTTCAAAAACCCTACTGCCGAAGTGAATCAAAAGTGCCAAGAATAGGATCCGGCTCCCTATTGTATGGTTTCTCTTAGGTTTCCTTGTTGTTTTCTTAGTCTGTTTTTAGATCCAGTATGATATCTTGGATTCAGGCCTATAGTTCATATTTTCAACACTTAGTAGGTAGCTACCAGCAGTGCACCAGTGTCCGCTCATGCCCCTATTTCCGCTCACTAGTGTAAAAATTGATTTTTCGTGTCAAAAACCAATGTTTTTCACACGGATATATTCTAGCAATATTAACAACTTTCAAATGAAGTCGTCTGACATTATTTTCACTTTATAACATCTCCCCTTTATTTCAGTACCGGATGTAGTCTTCCAATCTTCTTGGTATTCTGGAGCATCTGGTTGGGCGAGGTGTATCTTCTTCATTAGGCTGAGCTACGGGTACAGGTGTTGATGCAAATATAGTCGGTGTTGCTGTCCGCATGGTTTCATCTAGGCTATCCAATGAATCATTTACTAGAACTGCTTGACTGCGTTGCGAACTGGTAGTTGGTTCTGGACTAGGATTCGTCTGAGTAGGAACTGTTAATCCAAAACTTTCAATCAGTATATCCAAAGGCAATGGAACTGAACGTAACGGTTGTTCGACATCGTTGTATCTAGGACGTAACTGATTTGCGTGAGTACGTATCAACTTGCGACGGCCAGAGACTTGATCCAGAAGGACATTGTAGTTCACATTTCCAACTGCTTCAATAATTGTTCCAGGCTGCCATTTCCATTTGGACGCATTATTGTGCACTTTCGCATAGACGAGTGTCCCAGCTTTCCACGTTGATTTCTGCGGTTGCTGGATCATTGATGATGGTATGGTTGCAGTGGGTCGAACCAAATCGAGAGTAGTCTTCATCGGGCGGCCAAACATCACAACTGCTGGAGATTTTCCTTCCAGAACTGTACTTGGCGTTGAACGATACACTTGAAGGAATGTTTGTAGAGCTTCGGCTGATGGTATGTTCTCCCCGTCGGTGATTTTTCGTAGTGAACGTTTGAGAGCATCAACAAACCGTTCCGCTTGTCCATTTGACTGTGGATGATAGGGAGCGGTACGAATGTGAATAATACCGGAATACTCACAAAACTGCTGGAATTCACTGCTACAAAATTGGCTTCCATTGTCCGAGACTATAGTATCAGGAACTCCAAATCTTGCAAAGGTTTCTTTCAAAATTCGGATAGTCGAAGATGCTGTTGTTGATTGAGTTTGAAAAATGTCTGGCCACTTGCTGAATGAATCGATAATGACCAGATACGACATCCCTTCAATTGGTCCGGCGTAGTCCAGATGAAGTCGTTTCCAGGGTCCATTTGCTTTCGGCCACGATTGAGGCTGAATTTGTGGCGGTGATTTCGCTGCACTGGCACAAATGGAACAACTTCGAACGAAACGTTGAATTTCTTCATCAATCCCAGACCAGTATACAGTACTGCGTGCAACTGATTTCTTGCTAATTGCTTCAAATTCGAGCTCGAAATACAGCTGGGATAACGATTCGGTCGCTGAACATTACACAATCCTTGATGATTAAAAGAGATTTTCGCCGGGAATGGAACATCTTGAGAGCTGGATTAGAAATTTTCTTGATGGACGGCCAGCCTTTGTTGATGCACCTGACTATTTGTTGCAAAAAGCTTGTCTTTCTTCGTGGCTGTACGAACCATCTCGAACGTAACTGGAAGGTTGCTAAACGTCTCACACAGGGTACTGTCCATCTCCGGTTCGATGCTAACTGCAGCAACTACGATTTCTTCATCTGGTTTCTCATGATTGTTGATTAACCGGGAGAGGACGTCCGCGTGCCCAAACTGGTCAGTACACGGGAAAAATTTCTGTGGTAATAATAACTATTTTAGCTGACTACGCCCATTCTTAAAACTACCATGGAAATTCACACCAATTTACTATGTTTACGGTACACCCCACCGCATTACTGGTACATTTGACAGAACAAAATTACAACAATCTGATTTCGACTACAGACATGGTAAAATCAAGCGCATTTCTGGTCTGCAGAAAATTGCCGGTGCGAGCGCTTAAGTTAACCCCCTAAAATGGTAGTTCTTACCGCACAATTTTATTGCGTGTAGGAACGTATTCCAGGCGTTAGCGCCCATCTCTGGAGGCGATTGGCGGTATGAAGTGGAATTCCCTTCTTGGATCCAAAAATTTTCAGGAGCGGTTGATGATGATGGCTTGAAATGGCGACCTAGCAGCATGCGGCGAAATTTGGTCACAGCAAATACTAGAGCGAGTGCTTCCTTTTCCACTTGACTGTAGTTTTGCTCAGTTTGTGTTAGTGTTCTTGAAGCGTGAACAACAGCTTTGACTTGTCCATCGGCGAACTGATGCATGATAACGGCACCAATTCCAGTCTTTGAAGCGTCTCCAGATACGATGATGTCCATACTTGGATTGTAGTGGGTTAGCAGCAGATCGGATTGGAGAACTTTCTTGATATTGATGAAAGCTTCTTGACACTGTTGACTCCAAAACGAATCAACTGCCTTTCTTCAACAAGTTGTCTAACGGCCGGCGTAATTGATGCATTTCTCTGACGAACTTGCCATAAAAGTTAACAGCTCCAAGGAAAGATCTGACTTGACTGATATCGTTAGGGCGTGGCATCTGAACAATTGCACTGATTTTTGGTGGATCTGGACGTATATCTTCTGAACTGACTATGTGGAATTATTGGCCGAATTTGCACTTCTCCAGTCATAAGTTGAATCCGAACTGTTGAAGTCGAGTGAACAGAGCTTGCAAAGTTTCTTCGTGTTCAGTTTCTGTTTTGGTGTGCACGATGAAGTCGTCCAGGAAAGATTCTACTCCTTCGATTCCCGCAATCAAACTGCTCATCAGCTGCTGGAATGCACCCGGTGCCGATTTTACACCAGGAGCTAACCGGTTGAACTGGAACAGTCCACGATAGGTGTTGACTGTTAACAGCTTCTTTGATTCTTCATCAACCTCAACTTGTAGATAAGTATCTGACAGATCAATGACACTGAAGATCTTGCTACCTGCCAGCTTGCTGGAAAATGACGTCGGGCGTTGGAAGAGGGTAGTGGTGTGGTTCCAAAACAGCATTCAGTCCCGTAGAGTAATCTGCACATATGCGTACTTTTCCTCTTAACTTCTTCACGACGACAATTGGTGCTGCCCATGCGGAATAATCAACTGGAGTGATGATATTTAGCTTCTGCAATCGATCCAATTCCTCGTCAACCTTCAGTATAGCATGGAACGGAACGGGTCGCTTTGGACGGAAAACAGGCTTCGCATGTGGTTTCAGGAATAGCTTAACCTTCGTTCTCGTGCAGTGACCTAGTGTGTCCTTGAATACTTCGGGGGTAACGGGTGAGGTATCGGCTTCCGCAGGCTGGATTGAAATTGGATTGATTTACTTGATTGCAGATGGAAGCAAGGGGTTTGTTCCAAAGATCGAATGCTTTGATGAAATCCAGTTCCAGGAGGTTCAAGTTCTTCACTGTAGTGACAAAGCAAGTAACTGTTCTGGATTCGTTGTTGATGGTCATCCGACATTGGAACTCTCCCTTCAGTGGAAGTGCAGCACCCGATGTTGTATTCGCCCGATGGAATGAATTGGTGATTGATGGTGAACCAAGCTTCTTCCATGATCGGACGGAGATGACTGTTATGTCCGAACCACAATCCAGCTGAAGATGCGCCGGTTTATTGTTGATGAGAGCGGTGACGTACTTACGAGTATGTGCTACCAGGTCCGTCACACTCGAGCTCAGATTGTGTACCACTTCTAGTACTGCATTTGGTCCCTCGGTAGTACAAAAGGTACCCAAGTCTAACAGATCGCAGTACACTTTTTACGGAATTCTAGATTAGCTTATGAGCTATAAAATTTTGGGCAACTGCAAGGGACATCGAGGTCTTTAATTTGTCTTTGCTGCTACTGCGTTGACGGAAAGGATGTGATTTGACTGAGATGAACGCTTGCCTTCAAAATGGACATTCTTTGACGAAATGCATGACTCCACATTGCCAGCACGGTGTTCGAGAAGTCTTCTCGCTTCAATGTTGAGAACCAGAGGATTTCGGCTGCTTGGGTTGTCGAACTGCATGGACCGACGAAAGTGATTGCTTCTTCTTCACCAGAGCTGTGTCGTGTTTGAGATTCGACAGCCTCTGGCATTCGGTGACTAGATTCTCGAGATTTACCGTTGCCGCCGTGTCTGCTTCAAGCTTCGATAGTAATCTTGTCCTGACGTCTGCATCTCTTGATGATTGTTAGACCGCAAAATTAGTCCCTTGAATTGGTCGATGATCAGCTTATTCAGTTCGAAGTCCTCACACTGGCGGTTGACGATGCGTAAGTAACGTAATCGTCTGCTTCGTTCTTCACAATCTTGAGGCAATCGTACCGTTGACTGAACTGGGATGGTGGTGTCCGAAAACAGATTTCAGTTTCTTCACTACTTCTTCAAAGGTGAAGTCTCGTGGGTGTCGTGGCAGGAGATAGTTCAAAAACTTTTCATGAACTGGAACGCTGAGACTCCCCATGAGCAGGCGAATTTTTGCTGCGTCAACCAGTTCTCTCCCGTCGGCGCTGAACAAATCTTCATACTTCGAGTACCATCTTTCAAACGTCATACCGTCAGCTGGGTCATGATGAAACTCCTTAGGCTGTGAACCGTTTCACCAGTTCGTTTAACTTTTAGTTAAAATTTGACAGCTCGATAGTTATTTCCCCTCCGGTTAGAAATAACCCTGCTCTGGAGCATGGTTAAACTTGACAGTTCGAAAGTTATTTTTTTGCTCCCGTGAATTTGAGAATAACTAACCATCTGTCAACTTTGTTCTGAAATAACTACTCGACTGTCAAAGCTCAAATGGGTCGACTGCGATGTTCAATTTAACCATTTGAGGAGAAAATAACTATTGAAATGTCAAATTTTAACTAATAGTTAAAACGAACTGGTGAAACGGTTCACAGCCTTAATTGTCGCGGAAAGCGACTCGATGATCTGCTCAGGCGTGTTTCTTGACTGCGGATTACCCGGATTAACCGGTCCAAAAACAGGAGCAGCTTGTTCATAATCGCTTGATTGGAAACTTCAACCTTGATCACCGACGGCTTCATCAATTCGCGCGGCATTTTTGGAAGTGTTTCAGCTGGTCTTCAAATTTCCGGAAGATTTTCAGTAATACTCGTCGCCAAATTGTTACGAGTGAAATGTGGTGGTAAATTTCTAACTATTTATTGAAATAAGTCGATCTTGATTGAAGGCTCGTAACTGAATGATCTTCATTTCTGCTTTTCGCTGTCATCTTGCTTGCGCACCCAAAGCATGGCATACTTGGTTGCAACAACTAGTGGTGGTAACAATCACTAGGTATTTTTGTGTGTTCCAATAACCGCTCATGCAAAAAATTAAATAAAATTTTCAATAAATTTCGATTTTAGTATACAGCCTTCTTTATTGCAGAAGTAGCTATGGTTTGACAAATATCAAGATAAATAACGAAATTCGAAACAATGCATATTTTAGTATGTTCGTCACGAAATATGTTTACCGTGGAGCGGAAATAGGAACACTTAGATCAAAGACAAATTGATGCCGTAAACAAATGCAATTAAGTTTTTTTTTTTAAGAAAGTTTTTCTAATTATTCTTATTTTGCCGCTGATTACCTATACTTGGAGCTACATTGTGACATAAAAAATAGTGTTGATCGACACAATAGGGTATTTTATACTAAACATTTGAACGCATAACTTCCCTTAAATGAGCGGAATCCGGTGCACTGATGGTACCAGCCCTGTAAACGAAGTAATTTACTTTCTACTCACCGAATCGCGGAGGAGCCACATTTGGAGACGAGAATGTTCTTCAACATGTCGACGACTGATTCCGTTGATGGTGAAACTTTTTAACTAAAAATTCAATACTCTGTGAAGAAGGAGGAGTCCGATTGACTACTTTCGTGATAATCTCTTCGATAACAAGGGAACAACTCGAATATAAAAAATGTATTATAATAAAATCCGCAAAATCACGTAAACCACCGGAGGCGAAAGATTGTGCAAAACTGAAGAGGCTGTCAAAAATGATGATGATGATGATCATTGTAAATACGACCAGGTCGATGTTGCGACCAAAGTATTTCAATGTACAGGTAACGAATTTCCGAAAATACACGAAAAAATCAGATTACCAAAAATTAAATAATTCTTCAAAACCCACCCTCACGTTTGAGTAAACCGCATTTGGGCTTATTCATAAATTTCATAACGCTGAAGGGGGTGGATGGGTGTCCTCACGTTGTTACGGCTCATACAAAATTTGTAGAATATTCATACAAAAAGCGTTACAAAGGGGTGGTGGGTGGTTAAAAAGGTAATTTTCAGCGTTATGAAATAAATGAATGAACCCTTTAGGCCCATTCACAAATTTCATAACGCTGAAGGGGGTGTCAAAATTTTACAGCCCCTACAAAATTTGTATAATAATCATACAATAAGCGTCACGAGGAGGTTATGAATTTTGTGAATGATTTCTTGTGGCATATTTAAATTAGGTATTTTGATAGTCCATTTGCCTGAGTGTAAAACAGAAAACCGTGTTTACCCATTAAGTGGAGAGGCACTTCTAGCGGAAATGGGTAAATTTTTACCATTAGAGGGTATTCACAAACCACCGTGTAGAGTAGACCTGTTCATATTTAAAATAATGTCTGGAATCTACCGGTCAGGCAGTATTCGGAATTCTCATGCTAAGAACAATGTCTGGGTCAAATTTTCAGCTCATTTGATAAAGATTTCAGTATGCTTCAAGTTGAAAATGTGTTTTTGGGCTTATTTTCAAGGTTTGAAAAATCATAACTAGCATGTGGAAAATCAAAAACCACTTGCTATTACCACTATTTGAAAGCTAATTTTATTCTGTTAAAGTTTGTCGAACACGCTAACAAGATTAAATTGAGTTTTAACATTGTTTGGTCCAAATTTGTACTCCGCTGTACCCATAAATTACAGTTTTCTCAATATACATGATATATAAAACATGCATTGGTATTATTTTTTCAGGCCCTAGTCAACGGGAATCAAACATAATACA
The DNA here is from genome assembly GCF_002204515.2 of Aedes aegypti. Lineage (NCBI taxonomy): Eukaryota > Metazoa > Arthropoda > Insecta > Diptera > Culicidae > Aedes > Aedes aegypti. The sequence goes on from NW_018736556.1 coordinate 58,324, forward strand.
TTTATGAATTCATTGACCATCAACAGATTTACATGTTGCTAAAGGCAATAAATTACAATAAATGCCCCAAAGATCGAGCACCGCATCGCAACCTGATGATAGTTAAATCATGCATGACACATGTACCGGGAAACGAATGAATTGAACAAGTTAGCATTGCTTTTTCTTTTCGAGTGATGATTGTTTTGATCACATTTCACTGATCATTTAGAACGATTTGAAAACAATCATCATCATCGACTGAGAAAGGCAGTGCTAACGTGTTCATTTTTTGTATTCATTGAAGCTCACGGTGGTGCTCTTGGCTCACCCACAGTGGATTTACAAATGTGCTTCATAATTACCTATTTTTTTCAATTTATTTTTCGTAAGATAAATGGTTACTTTGAACGGGATTGACTTTTAGATATGCATTGTCATCATGTCTGGAAATTAAAAATCCGAAATTTTCATGCAGGCATGCTGTTCAGTGAAAACAATTCCCGAAAAAAGAGATTTTCAAGAACCTCGAGATACAAACCTCAACCAAACTATGTTAAAACTTGCTCCAATCATAAAATTGTGTTCAGCAAAAAATCGTAGAATTGGATAAACTACTATGTAGAAGTATTTCCGATAAATTTTGATGTTTTGTTCGGTAGTTTATGATTTTTTAAAGCTTGAAAATAGCCCAAAACCACATAATTGATTTGAAGCACAACTAAATTTACTCTAAATTGAGTGAAATTTTGGCCAGAAGTTCATTTCGCAATGAAAAAATCAAAAGTATTGGTTTGACTGGGGAGTTTCCAGACATTTTTGAAAATATGAATAGGTCTAGTGTAGAGGTTACATTTTGGGTAGAATAAACTCAAAATTTAGGTAATTTTTTTCTTGTGTAGGCTCGGGCTCGATCGCAAGGGAAGAAGAAGAAGAATCCGTTGCCGTTTCACATAAAGTGATAATCGTTGAAAACATTTACTTTTTTTAAAGTCCCGCGGGCCAAGTGCACCGAAAATGGGAATTTCCGTTCAAACATGCGTCGCTGGATTTGGAGTTGCCGTCGCTGGGCAGGAACCGCTCGGAATTGCGCTGCTACACCTGCGGTCAATATTCGCCGTTTTTGATTTATTTGAGCTACAACGAAAAGGCCGTCAAGTTCTGCCGGGAAGCAAAGGTAAAAATGTGTACACCGGTTTTTTATCGGTTGTTCCGGATGTTGTAAACACACCGGTTCCATTCCCTTTCAGCACATCCAGATGTTCTGCCCGATATGTTCCCCGAATCCCGATCTGTACAAACGGTTCCACACCGGAGAGGATCTGTTTCCGCGCGGACAGCATTTTGAACGACCAACGGCTGCTCAATTTGCTGGCGGAATATGTTTCCGAGGAAGACAAATACGCCTGCGAGGACAAGATCATCATCACGGAAAACACCCAGTTATGTTCCCCCTACAAGGCGGTGGCCAAACGTCGGCACCCAAATCCCACAAAACTGAAGCAACTGATGGATTTATTTCCGGAGGCACACCGGATGCGAAACGAACACTTCGTCGACCGGGAAGATCTTTGCGAGGGCATGAAGCGAAAGTATCACGACATCTGCGTCAGCTATATGGACATCTCGGAAGCGGGGGGCAGTCAGCTGATCGACAACTTTGACATTATGATCGATAAAACGCCGATGGTGATGGGACCGAGCAGACACAGTAGAATTCCCGCCATCACCGTTACGGGAGCACGCTCCGGTCCGGATGTGGTGCTGAGCGATTCCGATCGGGGAGATTCGTGCTGTCGGTGGTAAGTGTATGGGTCGGAGGGTGTAGATTTGAAGACATGGGCGTAGTCGGGACTTCATGAGGGGGGTGGGGCACGTTGCTTCATTTACCGTTATCAAGAAAAATTAGCCATCAACTTGCTTAACGATCAACGGTCAAAATTTTTCATGGAAGGACGCTGTTTTAGGAGAATCAAGGCTTCCTTCCAAATCGGACGATTTGATTATAAATTTCCTGAACCCCATTCAGTACCATCGGAGTCAGAAGTAAGGTCATGGTTCCAAACATTGCCGCATGGATGCCAAATGCATGATTTGCGGAGGTGTCTTCTCACGCTAGGAGCGTCTTCCTGTGAATGAAGATACCTAAAAGTTTTGAATGTGCAAATTACGGGGCAGCCATAAATCTAATTTTTGGGATTGCTCTTCTCGCAAACGAATCGTTGAGAACCGGTTTTCGTAGCCGGAATGTCCCAGGCAGAATTTCCAACAATGCTAATTTGGCAGTTAACGATGGCTTGCTTATTTTCTCCTGACGGGTAATGTTGGCGAATCCTCGCCATCGCGCTTTCACAACCATATTTGGACACCCTATTGTCGGGTGAACGGGACAGGATGACAGTTTTCACTGTCATGCGGTGAGTCAGGGAACAATAGTATGGAAGGTTGTTTATCATGCAGAAGAAAGTGAAAGTACACGTTCCACAAACTGATAGTTAATCCTAATTCTTAGCCTAATAGTCTAAACGTAAGCAGTAAAATTAAGTGAATTCTAAGCCTATGCTAAAGGTAATTGAATTATAAAATTTGTTGAACTTATGACACTATATGGGCTAATTTACATAGTTATGCAGAAACCTACACCCTACATGGTGTAACCTAAAAGTCGTTAGAGTTACTATCGCCTACCATTACAACTGAGGTTTAATAGTACGGACTAATACGACAAAATACGAGAATAGACATTTGTACACCGGTTGAAGACCAACACGACACGAGACATACTGAATTGACTACACGGAGGGAAACGAAATACTGAAATCGGGACTAAACGTAAGTTCACAATAATGCTTATAATTATTTAAAACACAGCAAACAACATAATGATACACAAACTGGATTGGACATTGATAAAATTATGTAATTTTCTCAGGGAAATAATAATCTACCGGACAGTAACCAAAACCCATTCTTCGGTCGTTTCATTTCCGGGATTATTATTGCGGAAAATTCCGAGAGCGTTGGCAATTTCCAACAATTTATTATTTCCGTTTACTGCAAAAAATCCGGTCATGTCTTTTATAACCTGTAAATAAAAAATAAAATAATATTTTAATCAGTCCACAGTCCGGGAAGTCTCCCCTTTTGCGCTTACGGCAGCCAGTATTTATAGCTCAAAAATACTGTAGGTACGATCAAGTAAAAGGTACCAGAGTCATAAGGAATATCACTTGAGATAGGTCGACATGACAATGTCAAGTCGTACTCTACGGTCAAAACGGTCAGATAACCCAAACCAAGTGGTCGGTGCGAAAGTTAGTGCAAAGGGTGGTGTGCAAGTGGTGGTCACGGAAGATCCAGATAAATCCTATCCCGTGCGGACATGCCAGGTGTGCCGAGAATGGACACGGATGAGATGGTGCAATGCGATGACTGCCAGAAATGGCACCACTTCCAGTGTGTTGGAGTAACGCAGCAGATCGAGAATTTTCCCTGGAGTTGTGCCAGATGCGAAGCGCAAAGGGTGTCCAGGAACCAAGTTCGACTGCAGGTGCTCTCCAAAGAAGCGGTAGTTCATCAAAGCGGCTGCCTGAAGCGAATTCGAATCCGGTGTTAGTTTCACATTCAGCAGGGTCCATGCTCAGATGCAAACGAGTACAGCTGAACTTTATTCTGCAGCAGAAGACTCTATCAGCCGGAAGTCACCGGTCAAGTTCCGTTCGTGTCTTCTTTGCGATGGGTAGTGAATACTAGCAGAGAACCATCTAGAAATGCTTCGAGAGTTTCTTCGGTATCCGTCAAGTCGTTCTTCACAAGCTCTTGCCAAGCTCAAACTACAAAAACTGGAGGAGTTGAGGATCATTGAGCGACGTGAAGCAGAACAGCAACGAATAACCGCAGCGGAGGAAGCTAGAAAGGAAAAAGTATTTCTGGAGCAAAAGTACCAATTATTGGAGCAAGCCATGTCCGAAAGCTGTCCTCTAAGGACGATAAAGCGAGCCGAACGAACAGTGGGTAGCAAGCGCAAGCGGCAAATTGTAGCCTATTAAAACCGCCAAACGCAGTCAATCAATTCGCTTTGACTGAGCGCATTAGGTAAGCTGCAAGTTGATCCACTAACTAATGCACGAATCGGAGTAGCCGTTCATCTCAACCAGAACCAAATCCACCAGATCCATTTCCTGTACCGGAGTCCATGTTAGCTTACTCCGTCGATCCCCCAGCGCCGGATAGAATGCAGCATATGGCATTAGGCACGACTAGTCACAAACCACTGTGCGATCAGTCTCGGTTTAACTTCGTCCATGGGGAGTCCCCGCTCCGGGTTTCAATCACGCAAATTCCTCGGCCCTGTGAATATAGAGAAGATTTACGCTCCAATCAGCCAGCTGATCCACCACGACCAATGTCACTGCCAGCAGTGTCACTCCAAACGCGTGATTCAGCAACTCGATATCCTGGATCACATCCGGTTCATCAACCATCCCCAGAATGTATCGACTCCAGACTATCAACAGTTCACGCCACATATGAATCGTGCTCCTCATTCTTCTACAATGCGAACTAGCCGTGCCTACGACCAGGAAGAGGATATGGACCCATGTCCTATTTCTCGAAAACAAACTAGCGGTCAGACAAGCAATATCGAGGGATCTGCCCACATTCTCTGGATGCCCCGGAGGAATGGCCATTGTTACTTTCTACCTTTAATAGTACGACAACAATGTGTGGTTTCACCAACGAAGAGAATATAGTCCGTCTGCAGCGAAGCTTGAAGGGTCGTGCGTATGAGGCAGTCAGAGCAGATTGTTACATCCATCAAATGTCAACGGAGTCATGTCGACGCTCAAGATGTTGTTTGGGCAACCCGAGATAATCGTAGATTCGATGATGTCTAAAATAAATTCTCTTCCGCCACTTAAGGAGGATAAATTGGAAAACCCTTGTTGATTTTGCGGTCCAGCGTTGGAAAATTTCTTGCGCAACAGTGGGACGCGTGTGGTTTAGAGGAATACCTTTACAATATATCCTTTCTCCCATCAACTCGTCCAACAAGCTTCCACCGTCCGATTAAATTGAACTGGGCACAGTATAGGCAATCCTTCCTGATAGCCAACCTGCCTTCCTTCAGCAGCGGCTGTACTCACTTGCAGAAGCAGCTAGTGCCGTCATCATCCCGAATGTTGCCTTCGAATCTAAGCCCAATCGTAGTGACCCACGGGCGGCAAAAAAAGATCAATTCATTCGTTAATGCTCACTCCGGAGGATACCACGTCAGGATATCATACCGCAGCTCAATTCAACGCAAAGATAGAGCCAATTGCTGTCCGGTATGCAAGGAGAGTTGCAAATCGATAGCTACGTGTAAACGATTTTTGGAATTTTTCACGTGATTCTCGCTGGGCAACCGTGCGGGATCTGGACTCTGCCGCAGGTGTCTACGTCGACACAAGGGAGGATGTCAGTCAAAACTGTGCGAAGGAACGGCTGCGAACTGAAACCCACGAGCTACTGCACATGATCAGAAGAAGCACCACGTCAAACCGTTCAACTCCCAAAACACTTCTTCGTCGATCAGCATCAAGTCTCCATTACATCTCCACCACCAAATCCGTCGTCATGGGTGTCACACTCATCGTCTTACATCAAGTCAAGTTTTATTCCGCTACTTGCTATTGTATTGCATGGAAGCACGATCGATTCAAACGTTGCCTTTTTGGACGACGGATCGGAGCTCACATTGGTCGACGAAGAACTGGTCAACGAATTAGAGCCTTGAAGGAGAGCCTATGCAATGTTCCTGCATTGGACCGGGGGAGCTAAACGCCGGAGAAGGATCAAGAAGTGTTAAGCTGCAGTTTCTGCGAAACACAACGAGTCGAGATTTACGCCATGAACGGTGTGCGAACCGTAGCAGAACTGCTGCTTCCTTCACAAACGCTTAACTTTCAAGAGTTGTCAACACGGTATTCACCTTAAAGGCTTACGATTGATTCCTACCAGGATGTTCGACCGAGATTCTAATAGGAATGAAGGATTCAGCATTTACCTTAGTCCAAAAAGCCGCGAAGGAACTTTGCACCAACCGATCGCCGTTAAACCGTCTTGGATGGACAGTTTGTGGGGGAGGAGATCAGGAAAATCCGCTAATTCGTTCACTCTGTATTTCATGTCTGCGCATGTGACTCACCGACAGATGGACCTTCACGAAGGATGAGGAGTACTTTACATTAGCAGCTTGGGAATTGCATATCCGGTAAAAAAAACTCTTCGCAATGCAGAAGAGGAACGAGCTTTGACTCTCCTTGAAGCCCGTACGGTGTTCAAAGGAGATCGGTACGAAACAGGACTTCTTTGGCGCCACGACGATCTACGTCTTCCAGACAGTCGTCCAATGGCACTTCGGCGTTTGCAGTGCCTCAAGAAGCGAATGAACAAAGATCCAAAGCTAGCTGAAGTTCTCAATTCAAAAATATCTGAGTTTGTCACGAAGGGATACGCCAGGAAGCTCAGTGACAAGGAACTAGGGCAAATATATCCCCGGGTATGGTACCTGCCAATATTTCCCGTTACCAACATCAACAAACCTGGTAAAATTCGGATGGTGTGGGACGCAGCTGCAACCGCCTACGGCGTATCTCTGAACTCAGTCTTACTTAAAGGACCTGACCAACTATGTGAATTATTCTCCATACTAATCCAATTCCGCGAAGGACGCATCGCCTTAACAGGAGACGTTCGAGAGATGTTTTTGCAAGTACTCATGCGTCCGGTAGACCAGCAATGTCAACGTTTTCCGTGGTATGAAGAGGATGGAACACTCTCTGTTTATATTCTGCAGGTAATGTCTTTCGGAGCATGCTGTTCCCCCTGCAGCACCCAGTACGTGAAGAATCTGAACGCTGAACGGTTTAAAAACGACTATCCGACAGCCGTTGAAGTGATTCAGAAACGCCACTATGTCGATGACATGCTTGTAAGCGTAGACACAGAGGAAGAGGCGATACAGCTTGCCCAACAAGTGAAGCGTGTACATTCCGAAGGCGGATTCGAAATCCGCAATTGGATTAGTAACTCCAAACATGTCATACAGGCTTTGCAGGAGTGTCAGACAGAAGAGAAAAATCTAGATGTATCATCGGAGATAGCAACGGAGAAAGTACTCGGAATGTGGTGGTGCACCAATACGGACACATTCACCTATAAGGTGGGCTGGAATCGTTATGGTAAAGCGCTACTAGAAGGTCAACATTGTCCAACTAGAAGGCAGATGCTGCGCGTCCTGATGTCAATGTTTGATCCACTTGGATTGATTTCTCAGTTTCTGGTGTACTTAAAAATCCTGCTACAAGAAGTTTAGCGTTCTGGTGTTGACTGGGATGATAAAATGGACGGCGTTCTGTTCGAAAAGTGGCAAACGTGGCTTAGAGTACTCCCACAAGTCGAACACTTACAAATTCCTCGTTGTTACTTCTATCAACATACTGCTGCCTGCGGGACCGTCCAACTCCACACGTTTGTCGACGCTAGTGAAAATGGAATGGCCGCCACTTGCTACTTACGTTTCATCCGTGACAATGTCGTAGAATGTAGTTTAGTGGCCGCTAAAACTAGGGTAGCACCGCTGAAATTCCTCTCCATTCCGAGGCTGGAACTCCAAGCAGCAGTGATAGGGACGAGACTAGCCCGATCAGTATCTGAAGCCCTCTTAATCCAGATTTCACGCCGAATGTTTTGGTCGGATTCACAAGACGTACTATGTTGGATCAATTCTGACCATCGCCGATTTTCGCAATTCGTGGCTTTTCGAGTTAGCGAGATCCTAGACACAACAGAGATGTACGAATGGATGTACGTCCCTACCGACCTGAACGTTGCCGATGAAGGAACTAAATGGAAAGGATTACCTGATCTCACTCCTCAATCGAGATGGTATATAGGGCCACAATTCCTTTATCACTCGGAAGAAGATTGGCCTCAGTCGTCGAAGAGTAGCAACACTGCAGACCAAGAGCTTGAGCGTTATGACACACTACGCCTCGCCAGATGCTGTGATACGTGTTGAAGAATACTCCAATTGGAAGCGGATTGTCAAGATTGTTGCTTTACTCTACCGCTTTGCAAGTAACTGCAAACGGCAGCTACAAAGGAAGCCTAAAATGATCGATCCCATTTCCAACCAGGAACTCACAACTGCAGAATCGTACCTTTTTCGTCAAGCTCAACAAAAAACCTTTGCAGAGGAAATCGCACACCTCAGAAAATCTCAAAAGAATCTTAATCCACCTGTTCCTGTGATTCCTAAGTCTAGTTCACTGTATCACAAATCACCCTGAATGGATGAGTGCGGAGTATTAAGAATGCGTGGTAGAATTGGTGCCTGTGAATACGCGACCGAAGACGCAAAACACCCAATAATTCTTCCCGTGACCACCATACCACCAAGTTAATAGTTGCACATTACAACCAAAAATACCACCATCAAAACCATGAGACCGTTGTTAACGAAATCCGTCAGAAATTCAGCATTCCGCATTTGCGCTCGATCTATGCCAAGATGAGAAAGAACTGTCAGCGCTGCAAAAATGCAGCACGTCTAGATGCCTCGCCCATTCACACATGTAGGTGTCGACTTCTTTGGGCCGTACGAGGTAGTCATCGGTCGTCGAGCAGAGAAACGATGGGGAATGCTCGCCACTTGTCTCACAATCCGAGCGATTCACATCGAAGTTGTACACTCCCTAAGTATAGACTCGTGCATCATGGCTCTGCAGAATTTCATTGCAAGGAGAGGTAAACCGCGTACATTCTTCAGTGACCGAGGCACCAACTTCATAGGTGCAAGGCGGGTTCTCCAAGAAACAGAGAATGCCATCAGTCAAGAAGAGCTCATGAAGGAATTTATGGACGCCGATACTAACTGGAAACTTCTGCCTGCTTATGGGCGGTAGCTGGGAGCGTCTAATCGGCAGCGTCAAAAAAAAAAATTTGATGGCGATTCTGCCAGCTAGGAAACTTACAGATGAAGTTCTGCGCAACCTATTAACGGAAATCGAAAACATCGTTAACTCCAGACCTCTAACACATGTTCCGATTGACGATGATTCAGCGCCCGCCTTGACCCCGAACCACTCCTGCTTGGGTCATCCAGTGGCTTGAAACCTTTGAGCAATGCGGATGGCAGTGTGTTCTACGTCAAAGCTGGCTCCTATCTCAAATCCAGGCCAACCAATTTTGGAACGATAGGTTACCGATTACCTTCAGAAAAAACCCGCCGCCACGAAATGGTTCATGCATACCAAGCCTATCGAAATCAAACGATGTTGTGGTGATTGTCGATGCAAATCTCCAC